>NC_057797.1:648700385-648772885 GCF_018294505.1 Triticum aestivum
CCTTTTTTTCTTTTAGGTTTTGTTTTTGGTTATTCCCTTTTTTTATATTTATTTTCTTTTAATTTACAATTTGTTTTAATTTTGTATAAAAATATATAATTAGCATCTACTTTAGTGTTTCAACATACCCCAATGCCACAAAAGAGTTTGGTGACAAAAATGAAATATTTTAATATTTTATTAATTGTAAAAGGCATTTAACTAATTGTTTTTGCTATTGTTTAAAATGTTTTTAGAGTATTAAACCTTTTCTAAAAATGTGGTTTCTCCACCATACTTACCTATGCATTATTTGGCTCACTCCGAACATTTAAATTTTAATATTTGAAAACTTTTATTGTTTGCCTATATTTTAAATTTTAATTTGAATCGTTTTTGAACTAACTCGAGTTTATCAACAGTAACCGAGGTGATGTGGCATCGTTAACGCGGGATTATTGTAGCCTAATTATCCGGGCGTCACAGCCCGCCCGTGCAGTGTCCTCCTTTCCCCTTTGGTGCAAAGGGGGCAAGCGCAGCCGCGGGGTACCGAGGCATCAGGCAAAGGTTGCCATTTCGGTGCAACAAGACCAAGACCAGGAGGACTGCAAGACGGAGGTCATCGTGGAGCCCAAGACGGCGTCACCACCAGAGCTTTGTGCAGGCGAGGACCAACTTTAGTCAGGATAAGTGTACCAGATGTTCCCCTTCAAAATGGCCAATTGTTGGCGCCCTTCCCGCTCAATATTTGGGAAGAGGCCCAGGGCCATTGCCTATAAATAGGACCAGCCACCCACAGGAGGAGGGGGGTTCGGGTTCGAGATCGAGCATCGAGGATCAAGGATCGGATCAAAATCGGAGAGAGAAGAGTGATTGAACTCCTCCTAGAAGTTCGCCCCCCCAGCCAAGAACAGACCCTCGCGAGGCTCTTCTTCCTTGTATTGTTCATCATCATCAGCCCAAGAGGCAATCCACCACACCACACACTGGAATAGGGTATTACACCACAACGGTGGCCCGAACCAGTATAAATCCTGTGTTTCTTGTGTTGTTCTTTCCATAGCATAGATCTTAGCAAGGCGGAGGGGTGCAGGTAGGTAGAAGGCGAAATATCCGCGCGCACCCCAGTGTTCGAACCTCAAGGGTCTGCCGGAACCCGAAATCCGACATTTGGCGCGCCAGGTAGGGTGTTCATCTTCCACCACCCCGTTCTCCTCCAACCATCGCGCCCATGTCTGACGCTCGTCGGGCCCGCGCCGAGCGCCGGGCCGCTCTCACTTCCCGCGTCGCCCAGACGGCTCCTGTCGGCGGGCGTCCTCGCCGTTCCCCGTCACCTGCCGTCAACGCCGCCATCGGCCCGGCGGGGGACGAGCAACAAGCATCGTCTCAGCATTTGTCAGTGCGGCAAGACGGCCGCACCGCTACTCCCTCGCTCACCCCAGCTGGTTCTTCGTCCCGCGCACACCACGCACCCATGGAGGCTCGAGCTGCGCTCATCGTGGCAAACGAGCTCCTGCGCCACTGTCCCGTCGACGACGTCTACGAAGAATGGCTCGACCGCATCGCCGAGCTTGTCCGCGCCGCAGGGGGCTCTCCTGCGCCATCCGTTCCGCTGCACCGCACCCCGCCCCGTGTGGGCGACGAGGCTCCGGCGGCGCCCCGGCCGCCTCCTCCTCAAGAAGGCGCCATGGCTCCAAGACGCGTGGCCCCTGGGCGGAACCCGCTCCGTCAGGTGCCAGTGCGGCAGGAGCAGAGCTGCCAAGAAGTCCCTCGCCCGCAAGAAGCTACCCGGGCGCTCCCTGCTCCAGCACGTCGCGACCGTGCTCCTGCTCCCGCACGCCAAGACCCCGCGCTGCTCCCAGCTGCAGCACGTGGGGACATGCAAGACCAAGCTCTCCGTCACCCAAGGCCTCCCGTGGCCACAGCAGGCTGCCGTGCCTTCACCATCGAGCTACGCAGCGTCGCGTGGCCCGGGAAGTTCAAGCCAGACCAACCTCCTCGTTACGATGGCACGGCCGACCCTGCGGAGTTCCTCCAGCTCTATGAGCTAGGCGTCAAAGCTACCAACGGAGATGAGAAGGTCATGGCAAACTGGTTTCCCATGGCGCTCAAGGATGGGGCCCGCACCTGGCTCCTGAACCTGGCTCCAGGCACGATCTCCTCTTGGGACAAGATGCGCACCCACTTCATCGCCAACTTCCAAGGTACTCGCGACCGGCCACCTGCCGTGAGCGACATGTGCTGCATCAAGCAACAACCCGGGGAGACCCTGCAGAAGTACATCCAGCGCTTCAACAACGCACGCCTCATGATTCCCAAGGTGACTGAGGTGGCCATCATCTCAGCCTTCTCCGACGGCGTGCGCGATGTCAAGATGAAGGAGGAGCTGGCAATGCATGAAGACCTGTGCACTTCCTTGGAGCTGTTCAACTTGGCAACCAAGTGCTTCAGGGCTAAGGAAGGGCGTCTCTCCCTCCTCGAGCTGCCTCCCGCAGACCCAGAAGAGAAGAAGCCCAAGGCCAAGGATGTGAAGCGCAAGGGGGCTGCCGTGCTCGCGGCAGAACTAGACACCAAGCGGGGCAGAGATCAGCCCAAACCTTCCAAGGGCAGTCGATACTGTGTGTACCACGACCTCCACACCCACAACACCAACGTATGTCAAGAGCTCCGAGCCATGCGAGAAGGAAGGATCGGCCGTCGCCCCGACCGCGGTGACCGGGGCTACGGTCGAGGAGGAGGAAGGAACGCAGGACGCTGGGAAGACCGTGGCCCGCGCCAAGGGTGGCGCGATCAACCTCGCGAGGATCGCTGGCAAGATCCGCCTCAAGAGGGAGACTGGAGGGATCAACCTCGTGAGGATTGCCCGCAAGGCAACGCATGCCACCCTCCGCTACCGCCGCAGCCAAGGAGAAACGAGGACCGCCACCAGGACGAGGGGGCTGGGGGCTTCTAGGAGCCGCGCGCGATCGCCTGCATCCTGGGCGGGGCTCAAGCCCCAGCCTCTCAACGCATCTTCAAGCAGTTCGCCCGCGAAGTGAATGCAGTCCTCCCCAAGCTCGAAGCCACGCGCCCTCTCAGGTGGTCGGCGTGCGCCATCATGTTCAGCTCAGCAGATCAGCTCAAGTGTGCGGCTACAGCCGGAGTCCTCCCGATGCTTTGTTCCCCAATCATCAGCAACGTGGTGGTCACTAGGACCCTCATCGATGGCGGGGCAGGGCTCAATGTCCTGTCCGTGGAAACATTCAACAATCTCCAAGTGCCCTACAACTAGCTTCGGTCAACCAATCCTTTCTCCGGAGTCACCGACGGCTCCACGGTCCCGATTGGGCAGGTCCGCCTCCCTGTGACCTTCGGGGCACGCGACAACTACCGCACCGAGCTCATCGACTTCGACGTTGCTCACATTCGCCTGCCGTACAACGCCATCCTTGGGTACCCAGCGCTGGCCAAGTTCATGGCCGTAACTCACCACGGCTACAACGCCCTCAAGATGCCAGGAAGTGGCAGAGTCATACCGGTGCCCTGTAAAGAGAAGGACGCGGTGTGTTCCCTGGAGCGAGCCTTTCAGGCCGCGTCACTGGAAGACCCAGATCGCAGAAGCAGGAGGCTTCCCGAGACCGCCCCGAAGAAGAAGACATCGTCCGGCCCGGCCCCTCTGGACCCGCGCCTTCCCAGGGGGAACCTCCTTCCATCGCATAGGAAAGCGCGCCCGACGCCCTCCTCAGGCAGGGCTCGGCGGCTCTCCCCTGGAGGGCCACTGACCTGGCTAGGGTCACGAGGGAGGCGCTTGGGCACCACATGGAGGTGTGTTTCGAAACACGTTTCCCTCAAGAAGGAGTAAGGCAAGGAGAGCCAGACCCTCAGGAGTTCGTCAGCAAGGCCATTCAGGAGCTACAGGAGTCAAGAGTCATGAAAGGCGGCCGCCGCCTACCAGCAGTGGCTCCCCATCCAGGCGAAGATGGTAGGCTGCGCGTCTGCATCGACATATCAGGGCTCAATCGAGTCGCCTCTCTGGAGTGCCTTTGGCCCTCGCGAGTGGGGCGCTGCGGAGGTCCACCCCACAGCTACGTTCGCATGCCTTACGGCTTGCCGAACGCGGCTGCCACGTACCAGCGCCTCATGAGGGGCATCATGGAGGCACAAGAGGCCAGGCGTTCCGCAGCCCTGGTGGAGATGGAGATGGTCCGCGAGGAGCCACCAGCGCCTCCGGAGCCTCCTGAGGCCCCTAGGCCTGGGGGATCGTGAGGATCGGCTTCCGCAGCCCACCGAGTCTGCTACACCAACAGTCCTTCGTCCTCAACATCATCAGGTGACATCTTTCAATTTCATTTCCAGCTGGGAGCGCCCCCCAGGGCTGCATTATTCCCAGGCCGCGTGGGTCCATCCCTGCGGCATGTATCCCTTTTATTTCATGTTGTTAGCTTACCTTGTTGGGGGGCCTCTCGGGCTACATCATCCCCAAGTCGCTCGGGCCTGACCCAGTGATGTCCGCCTTCCCAGCACCTATTTGAATGAATCCACTCCTTCGCAGCTAATGTGTTTGACCTAGTTGCCAGCTCAACTGACGCCAACTGACGGAACTGCTCCCAAACAGCACGACGCTTGCGCATGGGTCTGTCCCTGCAACGCCGACAAACCTGAATGGCTGAGCTCTGGCTGCGGCAGCCCCGCATGGCGCCACCTCGTCAAGCCTTCAGTGCCTCATCGCCCCTCGGAAGCAACTAACGACTGACTGTTAATTGTTCTGGCAACCCCTCGTTCTTTCTATGATGGGTTTACAAGATCTCCTAAAGGAGCCGCATCAGGCGAGGCCCTTGCGGTGTCTCCTTCACTCTCATCCGCGCGAACCACTTGCACGTTAAAGGGGGGTGCCTGAGCATCGCGACTCAGGGCTCCTACTGGCTCTCCAGCCCTCACCCTCTGGCCTTGTCCACGGCATCGCGACCTGGCATAACAGTGACGGCTGAGACTCGCTCGAGGGCCGGGACCCGAGGACGTAGAGCAGAAAGGGGAGCAAAGGTGAGAGGGGAGGGACTCGCGAGGACCTCGCCGAGCAACCTCACGCCTGCCGATGCACGGACCCGGTGACACACCAGAGAGCGACCCCTAATTCTCAAGATAAGTCACCATCCGGAAGCCCAGCTATCGTGGCACCATCCCCGCACCTAATGCAATCCTGTGTTAGCGACGTCGCTCTCCTTTCTCACCGAACGACGGCTGCTTGAGCGCCAAAGGGGACCTCATGAGCATCACGACTCAGGGGCTCTTACCGGACTCCGGGTCGCTCACCTCCTGGCCTTGACCACGGCATCGCGACCTGGCATACCAGCGACGGCTGAAGCCGCCTTGGGACTGGGACCTGTCGGTGCAGAGCACCAAGCCCTCGTGAGGTTTGAAAGGGAGAACTGAGCTAAGACAGAATGACCAACTCACACAATTCTACGACAAGGGTTATATTAACAAAACAGGATCACAGGCACCTTACAAGCCCCCACGGGACGCGTCTTTGATTCCTTGCAGGGAACAGATCCTAAAAGGACGCTAACTACACGCGCTCCTGCAAAAGACGCCATCATCAACAGTGGGCCGTCAAGCACCGGCGCCAACCCCATCCAGATCAGAGTCGGTGGCGGCCTGACGAGCCCGCCCTGCTCCAGGAGCGGCGCCGGCTCAGGGGCTCGTAGCTATCGTCGCTCGTCTCCGGAGTCGCGAAGAGCTCGCCGGAGTCGCTGGAACCTCCGCCGCCTCCGCCGCCTGAGGAGCCGCCAAGGGAGCGGTCGGCGGGCCCAGTCCTTGCCGCAGCAGGGTCCCGGCCACCTCTCCTAGGGCAGCACTCCAGCCGGCGCCCGTTCGCATCGAAGACCTTGAAGAACATCACCGAAGCACCGTCGTACTCCAAGTGGATCACGAAGGCGCCTCTTGTCCTGCAAACCCAGGCGACTTTGCTCCAGCCTCGAGTCATGAAGGCCTCGCCCGGGGCAACGACCGTGACCTCTGCCTCGGTCACGCGGGTGCTGCAACCGGCATGCTGCAGCCAAAGCTCCAGGAGATCTCCCTGCGGGATGATGGAGGCGAAGAAGGGAGGAAGGCAAATCCAAGACTGAGGAGGCATGGCGGCGTGGAACACGAACTCTCGGGAGGAGCCCTCGGTGTGGACCCCAGGGGGGACGACCCACACCTTCGTGACCCGTCGGCCCCGACGGCGGTGCCGCCCGTGGCGATCAGCATAAGCTCCTTCAGGGCCCTTGTTGTGGGCGTACAGGGAAGCGGGAACCTCGGCGGTGGCCACTCGCACCAGGGCCTCGACACCACCTAATGGTCCCCCTCATCTGGGCTGCAGAGGATGAGCCGTTTCTTCGGCGGGAGCGGGTCTGGTTCCTCTCGGGGAGCCTTTCCCTTCTCTGCCAGCGAGAAGTGGCAGATCGGAGCCATCGCAGCAAGACGGAGCAAGGACCGGGAAGAAGGAGAAGCAAGAAGGGATGGACTGGAAGGGCGCGCGCCGTTCTGTACTTATGGCCGGTGAAGGCCAACCGCCGACCTCCACGATCGCAGGTAATCAGGACCCGCTTTGCATGCAGGGACTTGTCCAATCCGTGCAGTTGCTGAGGCGCCATGGGGAAGTGGAGACGCCCACGTCCAATCAACCACCACACGGCGCCCAAGACCGCAGGCTGTTAGGGCCCGTGGCGCTTCGCTCTTGCCCTTCCGCCTCCTTGCACGGCCAAGTCCGGGCGCGCCTTGGGCCCAGGGGCTACTGTCGGTGTTCTGGGAACGAAGGTCCCTAGACTTGCCTGCCTGCGGCCTGCGGCGTGGCTCAAAAGGGGGCCCAGCACGGCCCATCTTCATCAACACAGACCCAAGACCCTCGCGAGGGGCCAAGCCTCGCGGGGCGGACGACACGGAGCTTCCTCAGGCACGGCCTCACTAGGCTGGCTCGCGAGGAGGCAAAGATATCAAGGCGGGGTACCTCACGAGGTGCCCGTGACACAAGCCATGACGACAAAGGGCGCCAGGCGAGCGCCAGCCCGCGCAGTGTCCTCCTTTCCCCTTTGGTGCAAAGGGGGCAAGCGCAGCCGTGGGGTACCGAGGCATCAGGCAAAGGTTGCCATTTCGGTGCAACAAGACCAAGACCAGGAGGACTGCAAGACGGAGGTCATCGTGGAGCACAAGACGGCGTCACCACCAGAGCTTTGTGTAGGGAGGACCAACTTTAGTCAGGATAAGTGTACCAGATGTTCCCCTTCAAAATGGCCAATTGTTGGCGCCCTTCCTGCTCAATATTTGGGAAGAGGCCCAGGGCCATTGCTTATAAATAGGACCAGCCACCCACAGGGAGGAGGGGGGTTCGGGTTCGAGATCGAGCATCGATGATCAAGGATCAGATCGAAATCATAGAGAGAAGGGTGACTGAACTCCTCCTAGCAGTTCGCCCCCCCCAGCCAAGAACAGACCCTCGCGAGGCTGTTCTTCCTTGTATTGTTCATCATCATCAGCCCAAGAGGCAATCCACCAAACCACACACTGGAGTAGGGTATTACGCCACAACGGTGGCCCGAACCAGTATAAATCATGTGTTTCTTGTGCTGTTCTTTCCATAGCTTAGAACTTAGCAAGGCGGAGGGGTGCAGGTAGGTAGAAGGCGAAATCTCCGCGCGCACCCCAGTGTTCGAACCTCAAGGGTCTGCCGGAAGCCGAAATCCCACAATTACAAGAGAAGATCTACCATGAGATCGGAGAGGCTAAACCCTAGAAGCTAGCCTATGGTATGATTGTCTGTCTTCCTACAGACTAAAACCCTCCGGTTTATATAGACACCGGAGGGGGCTAGGGTTACACAAGGTCGGTTACAAAGGAGGAGATATGCATATTCGTATTGCCTAGCTTGCCTTCCACGCCAAGTAAAGTCCCATCCGGACACAAGATGAAGTCTTCAATCTTGTATCTTCATGGTCCAACAGTCCGGCCAAAGGATATAGTCCAGCTGTCCGGAGACCCCCTAATCCAGGACTCCCTCAATAGCCCCTGAACCAGGCTTCAATGACGATGAGTCCGGCACGCAGTGTTATCTTCGGCATTGCAAGGCGGGTTCCTCCTCCGAATACACCATGGAAGAGTTTGAATGCAAAGACAGTGTCCGACCCTGTAAAATATGTTCCACATACCACCGTAGAGAGAACGATACTTCCATAAATCCAATCTGCTGACATGTTTTGATAGTATGACATCACTTCATGGCCCGGTTACTATTCGAACCGCTTTTCTCAACCAGCTACGCACATATCGCGAGGCGGTTTTCTCGATACGTCTTGTCAAAGCAGAGATCGTGTTCCCCTTATCACGGGATTCTCATCAATACGGACGTGGGTAACCCAACCGCGCCATCAATTATGGCACCTGGGGAATAAGCGGTTTTGCCAAGCAAGTGTGGAGACTCATCGCCTCCTCCGCCCTTATAAAAGGGATACATATCTACTTTTTTCACCCACGCCTTCTTCCTTCTCGCTTTTCCATTCCCGCACACTCGAGCTCTAGCGCCCAAGCTCGCATCCTTCTTCTCAAACCACTCCAAGCATGTATGGAGCAAGAGGCAAGTGGATGGCTTCCTCCGTCATGGAGGAAAACATCAAAAAGTTACGGGAGGCCGGATACCTACCTGCGAATATCGTGCACCGGCCGCCGAATGCGGGGCAGATCGTCCCAATGCCCGAACCCCATGAGAGGGTAGTTTTTCTTTCCCATTTCGTCTGCGGACTGGGATTTCCTCTCCACCCATTTGTCCGCGGGCTCATGTTCTACTACGGGCTGGATTTCCATGATCTGGCCCCCAACTTTATCCTCAACATCTCGGCATTTATCATCATGTGCGAGGCCTTCCTCCGCATCAGGCCCCACTTCGGCCTATGGCTGAAAACCTTCAATGTCAAACCGAAGGTGCTGGGAGGCTAGCAAGCAGAATGCAAAGGCGCCATGGTGGGCAAGATGCCCAATGTCACCTGGCTCGAGGGTACCTACGTGGATACCGTAAAGGGGTGGCAATCGGGGTGGTTCTACATCACCGAGTCGCGCGACTCCAACTAGGTGGCGGCCCCCAAATTTCGATCTGCAATCCCCACGCGACTCACCTCCTGGAAAAAGAAGGGCATGTCCTGGGGTTCTCTGGTAGAGCTGACCGGACTCCATACCTGCATCCAGAACGTGACGAGCAAGAAAATCAAGCTCGTCAACGTAGTCCAGGTCATGCTCCTTCGCCGGATCCTTCCATGCCAACAACGGGCATTTGTTTTGTGGGAGTTCGACTCGGCACAGCACCAGACGCTGCGAGAGCTCTACGACACGACACACGAGGACGTCTGGAGGGTGTTATTCAAGGGCACCGAGATGCCTCCCTCCCTCACCGAGGACCGCGGACTCAGCGCAAAGCGTCGCGCCCATTCGGTAGGCTTTTATATCTCTCAGGGTATTTGTGCGCCCTGGTTTAGTTATGTGTTGGATCTAAGTTTTCATGTCATTAACAGGACTAGATAAAGACAGCGAAGCAGCTTGATTGCACATCCCCCTACCCGAAGATCCTGCAAACGCTCTTCTAACGAAGATGCTGACTCCGGCACCTTACGAGGTGTCGGAAAAGATGGCCAAGAAGAAGGCCGTAGGGACCCGAAAGGGTCTCCGGCGCAAGATGGTTCTATCGGACTCATCATCTGATGAGTCCGACGTGCCCTGCTCCCACGGAAACGAGGAGGAGGAGAAAAGTTCTCCCCGCCCCCACCGCCGAGGGAGACAAGAAAAGGAAGGCCGACCCATCCGGGGAGGCCAAAGGGTCCAAGAAGGGAAAGACCCTCCCTCCGGACTGTGCCACGACGGCCGCTGATAGCGGCGACGAGTGGCTACCCAGGGACAATCCCCTGGCGAAGTCATAAGTGTCTCGACACCATAGTACTTCATGTTACATTTTATTGTACTGCCTTTGCTCATGCCGAACCTGATTATGCAGTCCGACCCGAGATCGTCTCGACGTACCCTCGTCGAGCGGCTCTTTGGGCTCGTCGGATACGAACAACAGTTCTCCTCCGACGGCTTCCACCCCTCGCCCTACAGACAACGCCGAGGTGGTGTCTCAGGAGGCACCGTCCCAAGGGGAGGCGGTCCTGGGGGCGCCTCACGGCGACCTCCTGGACCCTGGGTACCAAGGGAGTGAGGCTCCTGCAGGCTCCGAGTTCGGGCCCCAGCCGAACACTGTGTCGAAACCTTCAATGGCTCCGGACTCCGGCAAGCGGCCCCCCATAAAGGAGGGCCAACCATCCATGCCGGTGTCCTCTGTCCAACCAGAGGCACCGGACAACTTGATGGAAGCGCTTCATAGTGCTTCCATCGATGAAGAACACCGCACTATTATGAGTGTGGTGGTTAAGAAGGTTCAGTCTGCCAAGAACGGGCTGACCGAAGCTTGCGCCAGCCTCCTAACAGGCTTTGAGGTAAGCATTCAAAATATAAAAATATTACCGCATAGATAGTAGCCCCTGATGCTCTGTTCGGTGTTCGCGAAGAAAAGCCGAATAGAGTATCAAATGATAACTCAAGAGACTAATTAGAGTATGTCTATGTGTATGTGCAGGCTTCCCTGCTGGCCACTACCACATGTACTGCGGAGGTCTCTACGCTGAAGCAGGCCCTGAAGCGGTTTGAGGACGAGCTCAGCCTTACCAAGGGGCAGCTCGAAGAGAGCAAAGGTAAGATGTACCCCAGTTTATATAGTTAAAAATAAGTCTTGTGTAAAGTACTAGGATCATTATGAATTTGTCAGGGGCCACGACCGAGGTGGAGACCCTGAGGAAGGCGTTGTCCATGGCCGAAGACAAAGCGGCCAAAGAATGTATTGAACGGGAGAAACAAGAATCCCGAGTGGGCGAGGTGCAGCAAGAGCTCGAGGCTCACGCCAAGAAGCACGAGTCCTTGGAGCTTGACTCCAAGACGCAGGAGTCCGAGCTCGCGCAAGCGCTTGAAAGCGTCCGGAGCGCCAAGGCCGAAGCCCACATGGCCATCCAGGAGATTGATGCGGCAAAGAAGATAACAGCGGGTAAGGCATTCAATATGCAAAGCATGCATGTGAAGGATACTTTCCTTTTTCTTACACGAGTTCAGAGCTCTCTAGGAGCGTTTGCAGATCGTCCCCGCAGTGTGCTGGATGCCGCAGAGTTTTACCGGGCTGAGGAGGGGAGCTCAACGGAGAAGTTGTTCTGGTCTCAGTATAATGGGACCGAACACCCCGTGTCCTTGAGCGACCAGTTGAAGCAGTTGGTCGAACTTCACAAGGTAGCCGAACAGGCCATGAAGGGCCTTATAGTCCGCATGTGGTCTGGCGAGCCCTTTTCCGGCAGCTACTTCGGTATGGTGAGGCGGCTGGTGGAAGCCTGCCCACGGCTTGAAGTCATCAAGCGATCCGTCTACATCGAAGGTGCACACAGAGCTTTTGCCCGGGCGAAGGTGCACTGGGCGAAGCTGGACACCGTGAAGCTTGTGAAGGAGGGGCCGCCGGAGGGCAAGGAGCATCGCTGCCTCGAGAATTACTATGAGAGCGTCCTGAAGGGTTCCCGCTTAGTGGCGGATGAGTGTGCCAAGGATGTATGTTTTGAATGAACATGCCCATGTGATCCTGTAATATGAAACGAGTTCTTTTGCGCCATGCGACGCTTTTTTAATTTAAAATATTACCTTCTATGCGGCCGTTTATAAAATCTGAGAGTTGGCCAGTCGTCAGCTTCTGCCCCCATGTAGCTAGTACTAGGGTGTTAGGGGTAAATCTGAACACTCTTTACCCCAATTTTGGGTCCTTCAAGGGAGGTGCTCAGCGCAACGAACCAGGCAATCGGACTATAATGCTTTATCACTCTCACTTAGCCATAGAAGTATATGATTTTAAATTTTTGGCGAAGCCCCTGGTATTCGGAGGGCTGAATTTGGGGCGCTATACACGCCTAAGCCGGACAAGGCCGACTCCTCGCCCAAAGCGGAAAAACTCTTTAAGGACTTGAGACCTCTCGAACAGCGACCAGTCTCTTGGCTTATCATGACAGTCAGTTTTTGGCTTTCTCTACTGAGGTGCTCATCCGGAAGAACCGGGACACAATCGCAGTAGTTCTCCCACCGCTACCTTAGCTGATATAGCGGAACGTAAGGTACCAAAGCATGGGAGCCGGGCAACCCAACATTTGACCCAAGACATGATTCGGAGCTGATGCATATAATGCTATAACTTCGGGGTGCCGCACTGTCGAAAGTGTTCGGACTTCTTGCGCCGTATTACGGGGTGAACGAGAGCCCCTGGCGTACTGACCGTACCCGAGCGTGAAGGTGCGGAATGTCGTAAATGGACATATAAGAGAAAGAGAAAAACTTAAATAATGCAATAACAAATTAATAATATGCATTTTTATTTGAATAATACGTCGAAGCGCACTGGTACAAGTAGTGCAATAAGCGTAAAGTAGGATAATTCAAAATGTCCTATCCAAGGCAAGCTATGCAATAATAATGAAAAGCGGGTATATCAAGTATTACTAGAGACCACCTGGCGGTTCCCGTGTTCATCTTAGCTTCTTGCCGCCTTGGTTGTTGCTTCCGGAATGTGTCCGGCCGTCGAACTGCCGGAAAGGCCTTCCGAAGAATTAGGCCCTGAAAGAGAGAGGGGAATGTCAAAGGTATACAACCCCTGGTGTGGTTAAGCCACAATGCAAGGTGTGTCCTGATTGTGCCCCCACCTATGTCCATGGTATTTTCAATGCATAGTTATGTATGCGCGGCATGAATTTCGTTGCTGCACTGGGACTGGGACGGGGGCCGAATTTCTAGGCGAGCGTAGATCGCGCCAGGCAATCCTGCTGCAGATTATTCCGGACGCGCTTGAAGGTGTCCGGGGGCTGTAACGCCGAACGAGTGGTCTGTCTGAACAGGCTGCTTTGTGCCTCTGTTGCAAGGGCCGCAGTGTGCTCTTCCATACAGAGCGAGCGTTCTGTGTTTCCATTTACTGTTATGACCCCGCGAGGTCCTGGCATCTTGAGCTTGAGGTATGCGTAATGCGGCACTGCATTGAATTTTGCAAATGCTGTCCGTCTGAGCAGTGCATGATAGCCACTGTGAAACGGGACGATGTCGAAGATTAACTCTTCACTTCGGAAGTTATCCGGTAATCCAAAGACCACTTCAAGTGCGATTGAGCCTGTGCAATGGGCATCTACACCTGGGATGACGCCTTTCAAGGTGGTTTTGCTGGGTTTGATCCTTGAGGGATCGATACCCATTTTTTGCACTGTATCCTGATAAAGCAGGTTCAGGCTACTACCGCCATCCATAAGGACTCGAGTGAGGTGAAATCCGTCAATGATGGGGTCGAGGACCAGTGCGGCGGATCCGCCATGACAAATGCTAGTAGGGTGGTCCCTACGATCGAAGGTGATCGGGCAAGCAGACCATGGGTTGAACTTCGGGGCGACGGGCTCCATCGCATAGACGTCCCTTAGTGCACGCTTCCGCTCCCTCTTGGGAATGCGGGTTGCGTATATCATGTTCACTGTCTTCACTTGTGGGGGAAACCCCTTCTGTCCCACTGGGTTCGGCGGCCGGGGCTCCTCCTCGTCATCGCTATGTAGCACCTTGTCCTTGTTTTCGGCATTTAACTTGCCGGCCTGCTTGAACACCCAGCATTCTCTGTTGGTGTGATTGGCTGGCTTGTCAGGGGTGCCGTGGATTTGACACGAGTGATCCAGTATGCGATCCAGACTGGACGGAGCCGAAGTATTTCTTTTGAATGGCTTTTTCCGCTGACCGGATCTGGAGCCTTTGAATCCGACATTTACTGTCATATCTTCGGTGTTACTGCCGTTATTGCGGCGCTTTGGTCTATTACGACGCTGCCTACTGTTGACCTCTTTGGTATCCGAGGTATATGGATTCCTTGATGTGTTGTTGCTGCAAGCCAGCCAGCTGTCCGCGCCCGCTCAAAAGCGGGTCATGAGTGTTGTGAGGGCTGCCATAGATTTCGGCTTCTCCTGGCCGAGGTGGCGAGCGAGCCACTCGTCGCGGATGTTATGCTTGAATGCCGCTAGGGCTTCTGCATCCGGATAGTCTATAATTTGATTTTTCTTAGTCAGGAACCGTGTCCAGAATTGTCTGGCCGATTCCCCTGGCTGCTGGGTTATGTGGCTCAAGTCATCAGCATCCGGTGGCCGCACATAAGTGCCCTGGAAGTTGTCAAGAAATGTGTCTTCCAAATCCTCCCAACTGCCGACGGAATCTGCTGGCAAGCTATTCAGCCAATGCCGAGCTGGTCCTTTGAGTTTTAGTGGGAGGTACTTGATGGCATGTAGATCGTCACCGCGAGCCATGTGGATGTGAAGGAGGAAGTCCTCAATCCATACAGCGTGATCTGTTGTGTCGTCGTATGATTCAATGTATACGGGTTTGAAACCCTCCGGGAATTAATGATTCATAACTTCATCAGTGAAGCATAGGGGGTGTGCAGTGCCTCTGTGCCGGGCTATATCTCAACATAGTTCGTATGAGTCTTGTCTGTTGTATTCGGCCCGGCCGGATTTACTCTTGGTGTATCCGACGCGACGATCATCGTCCCGTGTGGGCGCACGTGTTCGTGTCCCGTATATTGACCTTGCGATTTTTTGCCTTGCTGTCCAAGATGTCTCACAGGTCCTTTGTGTTGCCCGAGGCCTTAGTATCTTTGACTGAGTGGCGACGGGGTGCAGACTGAACTTTAGGCTGAAACGCCTCTCTGGCTCGGCCCCGTAGTGGCCAGTCAGCCGCGTCGTACACTGGTGAATGAGGCTTCAATGCTTCCTCCTCCAGGTGGGGTAGCAACCTACGTTAGGGGTAACTTTTGGACGGGCGCTCGAATTCATGCTCCTGGGCCGCAAGTACTTCGGTCCATCTATCTGCTAGCAAGTCTTGATCAGCTTGAAGCTGTTGTTGTTTCTTCTTTAGGCTACTTGCCGTGGCCATAACCCGGCGCTTGAAGCGCTCTTGCTCGACGGGGTCCTCAGGCACGATAAACTCGTCATCACTGAGGCTCGCCTCGTCTTCAGAGAGAGGCATGTAATTGTCCTCATCCAGTTCTCCATCTGCTGCCCGCTTTGGGGGGCTAGCTTGTCCGTCCTCTAGCTCTGCACTGTGCTGGAGGGGATCGTTGTTGTGTTCGGTATTATCCGGAGTGTTATTATCTCCTGTGTCGGTATCACTGTTCTTGCAGTGGCGGGACTTAGAGCGGCGCCGCTGACGTCGGTGCTTGGGTTGCTTTTTGGAGGGGTCATCCTCCGCTTTCTCGTCGCCATTGGCTTCTTTGGGGGTGTCCACCATTTATCTATCATATGAAGAGGTGGCAGTCCAGTGCCCCGAGGGCGGTGGATCCTGTTCGTCTCCGGCTTCGTCGTCCATACCGTCGAAGTCTTCGGAGCCGAAGTCGAGCATGTCGGTTAAGTCGTCGACAGTGGCTACCAAGTGGGTGGTGGGTGGGCAGCGAATTTCTTCGTCGTCCGCATCCCATTCTAGCCGGACATAGTTCGGCCAAGGTTCTCCTGACAGGGAGAGAGACCTTAATGTATTTAGCACATCCCCAAAGGGTGAGTGCTGAAAGATGTCCGCGGAGGTGAACTCCATGATCGGCGCCTAGTCGGATTCGACGGGCACGGATATGAGCGGCTCGGAGTCCATGGCCGGAGATGAATCTAGTTGTTCGGCGACACGGCTCTCGTAAGGGGTGAAGTCAGTATCCGGCTCCATCACCACTGAGAGTGCGGCCTCCATGGCGGGGTCCATCCCTCCGCTCTCGGATGGCGCGAGTTGCTCGATTAAAGGACGGAGGAGCTGCGGACGTGATCTCCCGAACACTGTCGGACGGCAGAGTTATGCCATGCTCGTTGCGACTGCGCGGCACATCCGACATGGGCTCGAATCGTCGAAGATCAAGTCTCCGCGGATATCGGCCGTGTAGTTCATGTTTCCAAATATGACTTGATGGCCAGGGGCATAGCTCTCAATCTGCTCTAGATGGCCAAGCGAATTGGCCAGCAGTGCAAAGCCGCCGAATACGAAGATCTGTCCGGGGAGGAAAACCTCACCTTGGACCACATCGCTAGTGATGATTGAAGGATCCATCGAGCCTTACGGTGACGACATAGTGGAACTCTTGATGAAAGCACCAATGTCGGTGTCAAAACTGGCGAATCTCGGGTAGGGGGTCCCGAACTGTGCGTCTAAGGCGGATGGTAACAGGAGGCAGGGGACACGATGTTTTAGCCAGGTTCGGTCCCTCTTGGTAGAGGTAAAACCCTACGTCATGCTTGATAGTTCTTGATGATATGAGTATTACAAGAGTAGATCTACCACGAGATCAGAGAGGCTAAACCCTAGAAGCGCCTATGGTATGATTGTCTGTCCTCCTACAGACTAAAACCCTCCGGTTTATATAGACACCGGAGGTGGCTAGGGTTACACAAGGTCGGTTACAAAGGAGGAGATACGCATATCCGTATTGCCTAGCTTGCCTTCCACGCCAAGTAAAGTCACATCCGGACATGAGATGAAGTCTTCAATCTTGTATCTTCATGGTCCAACAGTCCGGCCAAAGGATATAGTCCGGCTGTCCGGAGACCCCCTAATCCAGGACTCCCTCAGCAGGTTATATCTTCTTTTCATCGAGATAAGCATATTTCAAAGTATCAGGTAATTGTTTAAGCTCAAACACGGGATCACCCTTGGGTGGAGGAGGATCCCCTAGGATTTCAACATGCAAATTGTGTTTCAAAATAGGCCCATTGATTAAAGAATATTTCATCTAATTCCTTCCTTTCATTCATAAACATATCATTTTCATGGTCTAGCAAATGTTGCTCAAAAGGATTGGTAGGAGGCACGACAATAGAAGCAGGACCAATAATTTCATCCTTACTTGGCAATTCTTTATCATGGGGTTGTCTACAAAATTTAGAGAAATTAAAATCATGAGACATATCCCCTAGACCAACAGTAACAATATCTTTCTCGCAGTCTGTCTGAGCATTAATAGTATTCAAGAAAGTTCTACCAAATATAATGGGACAAAAATCATCTTGTGGGGAGGAAAGAACAAGAAAATCATCAGGGTATTTTATTTTTTTCCCACGCAAGACTTCAACATCTCTAACAATCCCAATTGGTGATTGATACGTCTACAACATATCTATAATTTTTGATTGTTCCATGCTATTATATTACCTGTTTTGGATGTTTTATATGCATTAATATGCGATTTTATATGATTTTTGGGACTAACCTATTAACCTAGAGCCTAGTGCCAATTTCTGTTTTTCCTTGTTTTAGAGTTTCACAGAAAAGGAATACCAAACGGAGTCCAACAGGATAAAACTTTCACCATGATTTTTCTTGGACCAGAAGACACCCAGGAGACTTGGAGTGCAAGTCAGAGGTGCCTCAAGACAGCCACAATGGTGGAGGGCGTGCCCAGGGGGTGGGGGGCGTCCCCGACCTTGTGGGCCCCTCGTAGCCCCACTGGCCTAATTATTTCGCCTATATATACTCTTGTACCCCAAAACATCCAAGGGAGCCACAAAACGACTTTTGCATCGCCACAACCTTCTGTACCCATGAGATCCCATCTTGGAGCCCTTTTTGGATCCTGCCGGAGGGGGAATCGATCACAGAGGGCTTCTACATCAACACCATTGCCTCTCCGATGAAGCGTGAATAGTTTACTTCAGACCTACGGGTCCATAGCTAGTTGCTAGATGGCTTCTGATACGTCTCCGTCGTATCTATAATTTTTAATTGTTTCATGCCAATATTATACAACTTTTACATACTTTTGGCACCTTTTTATATGATTTATTGGACTAACCTATTGATCCAGTGCCCAGTGCCAGTTCCTGTCTTCTGCATGTTTTTTGTATCGCACAGTATCCATATCAAACGAAGTCCAAATGCAATAAAATTTCACGGAGAATTATTTTGTAATATATGTGATTTGGGGGAGTTCGAATCACCGCAAATGGGGGACCGATTTGGGCACAACCCACCAGGGCGCGGTCTCGGAGCCAGGCGTGTTGTGGTGGGTTGTGCTCACCTCGTACGTCGGTAGGGGCTCTACTTCGGGCACAAGGGAGCTTATATCCGGAAAAAATTGTGTTAAATTCTCAGCGTAATCAGAGCTACGGATCTCCGGGAATATAAGAAACGGTTTTCGGCCAAATCTAGGGAACGCGAAACAAAAGACAACAGAGAGGGAAATCCAATCTCGGAGCGGCTCCCGCCCTTCCACTGCCATGGATACCATGGACCAGAGGGGGAACTCTCCTCCCATCTAGGAGGAGTCCAAGGAAGAAGAAGTGGTAGGGGGATCTCTCCCCTAGCATCCGATGGCGCCGGAGTGCAGCCGGGGCAACGATCGGGATGGTGATCTACATCAACAATCTTGCTACCGTCAACACCAACTTTCTCCCACTCTATGCAGCAGTGTAACACCTCTTCTCCCTGCTGTAATCTCTACTTAAACATGGTGCTCAACTCCATATATTATTTCCCAATGATCTATGGTTATCCTATGATGTTTGAGTAGATCTGTTTTGTCCTGTGGGTTAATCGTGATCTTGGTTGGTATGATTGTATATTTTATTTATGGTGCTGTCCTACGGTGCCCTCCATTCTCGCGCAAACGTGAGGGGCCCCTGCTGTAGGGTGTTGCAATATGTTCATGGTTCACTTATGGTCGGTTGTGAGAGTGACAGAAGCTTAAACCCGAGTAGGTGGGCTATGGCGTATGGGATAAAGAGGACTTTATACTTAATGCTATGGTTGGGTTTCACGACCTTAATGATCTTTAATAGTTGCGGATGCTTGCTAGAGTTCCAATCATAAGTGCATATGATCCAAGTAGAGAAAGTATGTTAGCTCATGCCTCTCCCTTATATAAAATTGCAAGAATGATTACTGGTACTTGTTATCGATTGCCTAGGGACAAATAACTTTCTTGTTGAAACAAACCCTTTTACTAAACACCTAACTTTTATTATCTTGCAAAGTACTTCTAGTTTTATTCTTGCAAAGTAGTTCTAGCATCACACCTACAAAATAGTTTCATACTTGTTTCCGATAAAGCAAACGTCAAGTGTGCGTAGAGTTGTATCGGTGGTCGATATAACTTGAGGGAATATTTGTTCTGCCTTTAGCTCCTCGTTGGGTTCGACACTCTTATTTATCAAAGAAGGCTACAAATGATCCCCTATACTTGTGGGTTATCAAGACCTTTTTCTGGCGCCGTTGCCGGGGAGTTATAGCGTGGGGTGAATATTCTGGTATGTGCTTGTTTGCTTTATCACTAAGTAGTTTTTATTTCTTGTTCTAAGTTGTTCTCTATCTTTAATTACGGATATGGAACACAAAACACCAAAAAAATTAGTCGTACCTACTACTCAAGGAGATGGGGAACCTCCTAAAACCCTCGATGCTTTTTATGTGAAAGATATTATGCACTACTTTGATAATCCTGAGAAAACCCCATTCAACTATATAATGGGAGTAACGTTGGATCAACGTGCATACTTTAGGGATTATCGCTTGACTCATAATGGAAAATTGTTATGGGATCAAATTCATATATTGAAGTGGTATGCTTTGAATCTATGCTCTAGATATGATTATACTTGTTGCTCTAGGATGAATGATCCACACCTTCCCTTTTCATGCAAATTTAATGATAATGAAGTCTTAGCTTCTTATGCTAATGGTATATATGATTACTACGATGTGGAACGAATTGAAGAATTTGTTGCTTTTAAGGGTGCTTATGAAATTGATTCTTTGTTTAAAAAGTTTGAAGATTTTGATGATTCAGTTTATAGACCTGAAAATCTTGCTATCCTTAAATATTGCTATGATAATTATAAATACAATTACAATATTGATGTATTTATTGAGATAAATATTTTGCAGGAGTCTATGGACGAAGAAATTGATGAAACTGCGAGCTCATTGGATGAAAAAGATAATGAGGAGAGCGAAGAACAAATGGAGGAAGTGCGGATTAGCTACCCATGCCCACCTTCTAATGAGAGTAACTCTTTAACTCATACATTAGTTAATGCCCCTTCGTTCTTACCGAAGGATGAATGCTATCATAATTGCTATGATCCCGTTGATTCATTTGAAGTATCCCATTTTGATGATGCTTGCTATGCTTGTGGCCATGATGCCAATTGAAATTATGCTTATGGAGATGAACTTGCTATAGTTCCTTATGTTAAGAATGAAATTGTTGCTATTGCACCAACACATGATTGTCCTACTATCTTTTCGAATTCTCCCAACTACACTATATCGGAGAAGTTTGTACTTATTAAGGATTACATTGATGGGTTGTGTTCTACCACTACACATGATAATTTTGATGAGTGTAATATGCATGTGTTTTCTGCTCCTACTTGTAATTATTATGAGAGAGGAACTACATGTCAGCCTCTCTATGTTTCCAACACGACAAAATTGCAAGAAACTTTTTATGCTATGTATTGGCCTTTACTTGACGTGCATGAATTGTTATTGTATGACATGCCGATGCATAGGAAGAGAGTTAGACTTCGTCATTGCTTGATATATGTTGCATTGTGCTCACTACTAAATGCCAAATCATTGTTAATTAAAATTGGCTTTGATACACCTTGGGATCCGGGTGGATCCATTACTTGAGCACTTTATGCCTAGTTTAATGGCTTTAAAGAAAGCGCTGCCAGGGAGACAATCCGAAAGTTTTAGAGAGTCATTTGTTTCTGTTGAGTGCTTTTGTGAAGTTTAAAAAAATAGTGGGGAACTTAAAACTTCACAAAAAGAAAAGTGAAAGTGAGATAGACGAACATCGTGGAAGCGGGAGCATGCCTTGAACTTTGTTCATGCCCATGGAAACCTTGTGAATCTTGAATTGCAGAAACTTTTAAACAAATATAATTAGCCCCTTGTACAAATCCATTGTATTATAAAAATAATGTGCCAAGATTTTCCTTTAGGATGTTTAGATTGCTTGTTGGTATGTGCGGTGTAGAAACAGAAACTTTGGCTGTAGTGCGTGATTTTACATTTTTTTACTGGAACGTCGAAAGCTTCTGAAATTTTTTGCATAGTATTTATATACAAAATTTTTATTTTTCCTAATTGTTTCAGAATTTTGGGAGTAACATAAGTATGGTGAACTTTCAGATTACTACAGACTATCCTGTTTAAGACAGATTCTGTTTTGATGCATTATTTTGCTTGTTTTAATGAAACTATCGATTTTTATCGGTGGTATAAGCCATGAAAAAGCTATATTACAGTAGATACAATGAGAAAATAAAATATGAATTGGTTTGCAATAGTATTTAGAGTTGTGATTTGCTTTATTATACTAACGGATCTTACCGAACTTTCTGTTGAGTTTTGTGTGGATGAAGTGATCAAAGATCGAGGAGGTCTCGATATGAGGAGGAGGAGAGGCAAGATCTCAAGCTTTGGGATGCCCAAGGCACCCCAAGTAAATATTCAAGGGGACTCAAGCGTCTAAGCTTAGGGATGCCCCGGAAGGCATCCCATCTTTCTTCAACAAGTATCGGTATGTTTTCGGTTTTGTTTAGTTCGCGTGATATGTGCAAATCTTGGAGCATCTTTTGCATTTAGTTTTCACTTTTATTTTATGCACCATTCTGGTATGAGATAGTCCATGGTTGATTTATAGAATGCTCATTGCACTTGACATATATATTTTGAGTGTGGCTTTATAGAATGCTTCATGTGCTTCACTTATATCATTTGAAGTTTGGTTGCTTGTTTCTCTTCACATAGAAAACCATTGTTTGAAGAATGATCTTTTGCTTCACTTATATTTATTAGATCATGGTCTTTTGTAGAAATAATTAAACACTCATGCTTCACTTAGATCTATTTAGAGAGCCAAAAGGAATTGGTCAATTGCATGGTTAGTCATAAAATCCTACATAAAACTTATAGATCACTGAATATGATATGTTTGATTCCTTGCAATAGTTTTGTGATATAGAGATGGAATATGTGGGAGGTACTAGTAAATGGTTGTGTTTAGTAAGAATATTGGTGTTAAGGTTTGTGATTCCCGAAGCATGCACGTATATCTCTCGTTATGCTATGAAGTTGGAGCATGATTTATTATTGATTGTCTTCCTTATGAGTGTCAGTCGAGGACGAGCGATGCTCTTTTCCTACCAATCTATCCCCCTAGGGGAATGCGTAGTAGTACTTTTCTTCGAGGGCTAATAAACTTTTGCAATAAGTATATGAGTTCTTTATGACTAATGTGAGTCCATGGATTATACACACTCTTACCTTTCTGCAATTTGCCAGCCTCTATGGTACCGTGCATTGTCCTTTCTCACATCGAGACATGGTGCAAACTTCGTAGGTGCAACCAAACCCCGTGATATGATACGCTCTATCACACATAAGCCTTATTATATCTTCTTCAAAACAGCCACCATACCTACCTATTATGGCTTTTCCATGGCCATTCTGAGATATATTGCCATGCAACTTCCACCGCTTTCGTTTGATGACTTGAGCATTCATTGTCATATTGCTATGCATGATCATATAACTAACATAGTAGTTGTGACGCAGCCACCATTCATCATATTTCATACATGTTAGGCTAGATCATTGAACATCTTGGTTCATAGCCAGAGGCATTCATATACAGTCATACTTTGTCATAGGTATTGAGTTGTAACTTTATTACTTTTGAGTTATAAATAAATAGAAATATGATGATCATCATTATTCATTTTTAGAGCAGTGCCCCAGTGAGGAAAGGATGATGGAGACTATGATTCCCCCATAAGTCGGGATGAGACTCCAAACAATGAGAGAGAGAAAAAGGAAAAGGAAAAAAAGAAAGAAAAAATAAAACAAAAAAAATAAACAAACAAAGAGAAAAGGGGCATTGTTAGCATCCTTTACCACACTTGTGCTTCAAAGTAGCACCATGTTTTTCATATGGAGAGTCTCCTATGTTGTCATTTTCATATACTAATGGGAATTTTTCATTATAGAATTAGGTGCACACCCACTTAGTTTTCATATTGAGCTTTCATACACTTACAGCTCTTAGTGCATTCGTTGCATGGCAATCCCTACCCATCACATTGATATCAATTGATGGGCATATCCATAGCTCGTTGGTTAGCCGCATCGATGTGAGACTTTCTTACTTTTTGTCTTCTCTATATTTACCCATATCATCATACTCTATTCCACCCGTAGTGCTATATCCATGGCTTGCGCTCATGTATTGCGTGAGGGTTGAAAAAGATGAAGCGCGTTAAAAAGTATGAACCAATTGCTCAGCTTGTCATCGGGGTTGTGCATGATAAATACTTTGTGTTAAGAAGACAGATCATGACAAGACTATATGATTTTGTAGGGATAGCTTTCTTTAGCATTGGTATTTTGATAGACATGATTGTTTGTTGGGATGCCTGAGTATTGATATCTTTATGTCAAATTATAGACTATTGCTTTGAATCACATATGTCTCAATATTCATTCCATGGCTAGACATATGATCAAGTTTATGTTACGTAGCATTCCACACCAAAAATAATATTTTTTATCATTTACATACTTTTGGCAATATTATACAACTTTTACATCTCCATTGTATCTATAATTTTTGATTGTTTCATGCCAATATTATACAACTTTTACATACTTTGGCAACTTTTTATATGATTTATTGGACTAACCTATTGATCCAGTGCCCAGTGCCAATTCCTGTTTTCTGCATGTTTTTTGTATCACGGAGTATCCATATCAAAAGAAGTCCAAATGCAATAAAATTTCACAGAGAATTATTTTGGAATATATGTGATTTTTGGGAGTTGGAATCACCGCAAATAGAGGCCCGAGGTGGGCACAACCCACCAGGGCGCGGTCCCGGAGCCAGGCATGGCGTGGTGGGTTGTGCTCACCTCGTACGTCGGCTAGGGCTCTACTTCAGGCGCAAGGGAGATTATATCCAGAAAAAATTGTGTTAAAATCTCAGCGCAATCGGAGTTACGGATCTTCGGGAATATGAGAAACTGTTTTTGGCCAGATCTAGGGAATGTGAAATAGAAGAGTACAGAGAGGGAGATCCAATCTCGGAGGGGCTCCCATCCCTCTGCCGCCATGGAGACCATGGACCAGAGGGGGAACTCCCCTCCCATCTAGGGGGAGGCCAAGGAAGAAGAAGAGGTAGGGGGCTCTCCCCCTGGCTTTTGGTGGCCCCGGAGTGCCACCGGGGCAACGATCGGGACAACGATCTACATCAACAATCTTGGTACTGTCAACACCAACTTTCTCCCCCTCTATTCAGTGGTGTAACACCTCTTCTCCATGCTGTAATCTCTACTTAAACATGGTGCTCAACTCCATATATTATTTCCCAATGATCTATGGTTATCTTATAATATTTGAGTAGATTCATTTTGTCATGTAGTTTAATCGTGATCTTGGTTGGTATGATTGTATATTTTATTTATGGTGCTGTCCTACGGTGCCCTCCGTTCTCGCGCAAACATGAGGGGGGGGGGCCCGCTGTAGGGTGTTGCAATATGTTCATGGTTCGCTTATGGTGGGTTGCAAGAGTGACAGAAGCTTAAACCCGAGTAGGTGGGCTATGGCGTATGGGATAAAGAGGACTTGATACTTAACGCTATGGTTGGGTTTCATGACCTTAATGATCTTTAGTAGTTGCGGATTCTTGCTAGAGTTACAATCATAAGTGCATATGATCCAAGTAGAGAAACTATGTTAGCTCATGCCTCTCCCTCATATAAAATTGCAAGAATGATTACTGGTACTTGTTATCGATTGCCTAGGGACAAATAACTTTCTTGTTGACACAAACCCGTTTACTAAACACCTAACTTTTATTATCTTGCAAAGTACTTCTAGTTTTATTCTTGCAAAGTAGTTCTAGCATCACACCTACAAAATAGTTTCGTACTTGTTTCCGATAAAGCAAACGTCAAGTGTGCATAGAGTTGTATCGGTGGTCGATAGAACTTGAGGGATTATTTATTCTGCCTTTAGCTCCTCGTTGGGTTTGACACTCTTATATATGGAAGAAGGCTACAAACTATCCCCTATACTTGTGGGTTATTAGCTTCTTCTCTCTCTTTGATTCTCAATACAAAGTTCTCCTCGATGTTCTTGGAGATCTATTCGCTATAATACTCTTTTGTGGTGTGTTTGTCGAGATCCGATGAATTGTAATTTATGATCAACTTATCTATGAATACTATTTGAATCTCCTCTGAATTCTTATATGCATGATTTGATATCTTTGCAAGTCTCTTCGAACTATCTATTTGGTTCGGCCAACTACATTGGTTGTTCTTGCAATGGGAGAAGTGCTTAGCTTTGGGTTCAATCTTGCGGTGTCCTTTCCCAGTGACAGTAGGGGCAGCAAGGCACATATTGTATTGTTGCCATCGAGGATGACAAGATGGGGTTTTCTTCATATTGCTTGAGTTAATCCCGCTACATCATGCTTAATGCGTTACTCTGTTCTTATGAACTTAATACTCTAGATGCAGGCAGGACTCGGTCGATGTGTGGAGTAATAGTAGTAGATGCAGAATCGTTTCGATCTACTTGACACGGACATGATGCCTATATTCATGATCATTGCCTTAGATATCGTCATAACTTTGCGCTTTTCTATCCATTGTTCGGCTGTAATTTGTTCACCCACCGTAATAATTTCTATTTTGAGAGAAGACTCTAGTGAAACCCATGGCCCCCGTGTCTATTTTACATCATATTAGTTCCCATCAACTTGCCAATTTTTGCCGCTGTTCCCTTACTTTGCAATCTTTTACTTTCCATTTAGCAAACCAAAAATACCAAAAATATTACTTTACCGTTTATCCATCTCTATCAGATCTCACTTTGTGAATAACCGGGAAGGGATTGACAACCCCTTTGTTTCATTGGTTGCAAGTTGGTGTTTATTTGTGCAGGTATTTGGTGGCTTGTTGTGTAGTCTGCTACTGGATTGATACATTGTTTCTCAAAACTAAGGGAAATACTTACACTCCTTTCCTGCATCACCCTTTCCTCTTCAAGGGAGAAATCAACACAAGCTCAAGAGGTAGCAAGAAGGATTTCTGGTGCCGTTGCCAGGGAGATCTACACCAAGCAAAGACATACCAAGTACCCATCGTAAACTCTTATTCCTCGCATTACATTATTCGCCATTCGCCTCTCATTTTCCTCTCCCCCACTTCTAAAATGATTTTCGAAAATATTCGCCTTTTCTTCACCCCTCTTTTGTTCGTCTTTTCCGTTTGCTCGTTTGTCGACACCATGTCTGAAACTGTGGAGGTTATTGTTGAAAAGGATAGTAGTAACGATGGGGGAAACTTTGATGATTCTGTTAATTCTGATCCACATGAAGAAACTACTATCTTGCACACAAAGAAATTCCGCATAGGTAGTGAAAATATTATTGGAAAGGGGGTTATTCAAGATTTATTTACTTGTGCCGGTGCACTCCCCACTATGGGTGGATCTATCCTCCATAAAACTAGTAGCCTTGCGGATGCTATATCTTTGCTTGTTGTTGCACTTGAAAGACAATTTGTTCACATGCATCCATCCATACAAAGGATTTGTCTAGAATTTTCTAATACTAAGCATTCTTTTGTTAAGCATGTTGCCACTATATTCCTAGCTCATGAGTTTAGAGTTATTATGAAATAAGCTAGTGAAATTTTCTCTCATTATAAAGTAGATGGTGGTCGCCCTCCCATAGAGGGAATTCTCTTTAATCAGGAGGATATAATGCGTTTACGTTCTATGGATCATGTTGCTTGTAACGAAAATTTAAGAAAGAGGGTTCCTACCAATGTTTTAGTAAATAAGATTTCTGAGCTTAATGATGATCTTGCTATTCAAAACAATGGATTGGGTTTCTCTCTTGGACACAAGCTCATGAATTCTTGCCAAAAGAATGCTTACAATGATGAGTTGGTCATACAATATGAAGGGCCGAAGGAGGAACCAATTCCTCCCGAGATCGATCTTGGGGATTCCTATCCCATTAAATTTATCCCTTTTGATTACTTTTACTTGCCTCAAAGAAAACTTGGTGATGAATGAAGAGAGTACGATATGAGTTTTCGAGACTTGCCTTGTCATTATTACGATTATACTTAGATCTATTCGTGTTTTTATGCCTAGCTAGGGGCCTTAAACAATAGCGCTTGTTGGGAGGCAACCCAATTTTACTTTAGTTCTTCCTTTTTAGGTCATGTTTTACTCTGAATAAATCATATAGCCTATGGTAAGATGTGGTTTTTTGTTTTAATTAGTGTTTGTGCCAAGTAAGACCTATGGGATAACTTACGGTGATAGTTAATTTGATCTTACTGAAAAACAGAAACTTTTGCACTCACAAAAACAATTCTTATTTTAGCAGGAGCGTGATAAAATACTGATTCTTTTTGCATAATATAAACTAATTATCTATGAGTTCCTATTTTCTCAGGATTTTTGGAGTTACAGAAGTATTCAAAATCTCCAGATTGCTACGGACTGTTCTGTTTTGACATAATGTGTTTTTCGCGTGTTGTTTGCTTATTTTGATGAATCTATGGCTAGTATTGGGGGTATGAACCATGGAAAAGTTGGAATATAGTAGATATTACACCAATATAAATAAATAATGAATTCACAACAGTACCAAAAGTGGTGATTTATTTTCTTATACTAACGGAGCTTATGAGATTTTCTGTTGGAGTTTTGTGTTGTGAAGTTTTCAAGTTTAGGGTAAGGATTTGATGGACTATGGAATAAGGAGTGGCAAGAGCCTAAGCTTGGGGATTCCCAAGGCACCCCAAGATAATATTCAAGGATGTCAAAAATCCTAAGCTTGGAGCTTCCCCGGGAAGGCATCCCCTCTTTCGTCTTCATCTATCAGTAACTTTACTTGAGGCTATGTTTTTATTCACCACATGATATGTGTTTTCCTTGGAGCATCTTGTATGATTTGAGTCTTTGCTTTTTAGTTTGCCACAATCATCCTTGATGTACACACCTTTTGGGAGAGAAATGCATGAATCGTGATTTATTAGAATGCTCTATGTGCTTCACTTATATCTTTTGAGCTAGGCAATTTTGCTCTAGTGGTTCACTTATATCTTTTTAGAGCACGGCGGTGGTTTTACTTTATAGAAATTGATGAACTCTCATACTTCACTTATATTATTTTGAGAGTCTCTAAAAATCATGGAAATTTGCTTTTGTTATAAAATTAGTCCTAATATGATAGGCATCCAAGAGGGATATAATAAAAACTTCCATATAAAGTGCATTGAATACTATGAGAAGTTTGATTCCTTATGATTGTTTTGAGGTATGAAGATGGTGATATTAGAGTCATGCTAGTAAGTAGTTGTGAATTTGATAAATACTTGTGTTAAAGTTTGTGAGTCCCGTAGCATGCACGTATGGTGAACCGTTATGTGATGAAGTCGTAGCATGATTTATTTATTTATTGCCTTCCTTATGAGTGGTGGTCGGGGACGAGAGATGGTCTTTTCCTACCAATCTATCCCCCTAGGATAATGCACGTAGTATTTTGTTTTGATGACTAATAGATTTTTGCAATAAGTATGTGAGTTCTTTATGTCTAATGTTGAGTCCATATGGATTATACGCACTCTCACCTTTCCACCATTGCTAGCCTCTCTAGTACAGCACAACTTTCGCTGGTACCATAAACCCACCACATATCTTTCCACAAAATAGCCACCATACCTACCTATTATGGCATTTCCATAGCCATTCCGAGATATATTTCCATGCAACTTTCCACCGTTCCGTTTACTATGACATGCTCCATCATTGTCATATTGCTTTGCAGGATAATGTAGTTGACATCGTATTTGTGGCGAAGCCACCGTTCATCATGTTTTTATACATGTCACTCTTGATTCATTGCACATCCCGATAGGCCACCGGAGGCATTCACATAGAGTCATATTTTGTTCTAAGTATCATAATTCTTGAGTTCTAAGTAAATAGAAGTGTGATGATCTTCATTATTAGAGCATTGTTCCATGTGAGGAAAGGATGATGGAGACTATGATTCCCCTGCAAGTCGAGATGAGACTCCGGACGAAAAATAAAAATAAAATAAAATAAAAGAGGCCAAAAAAATGAGAGAAGGCCCAAATAAAAAAAGAGAAAAAGAGAGAAGGGACAATGTTACTATCCTTTTTACCGCACTTGTGCTTCAAAGTAGCACCATGATCTTCATGATAGAGATTCTCCTATTATTTCACTTTCATATACTAGTGGGAATTTTTCATTATAGAACTTGGCTTGTATATTCCAATGATGGGCTTCCTCAAATTGCCCTAGGTATTCGTGAGCAAGCGAGTTGGATGCACACCCACTTAGTTTCTTTTTGAGCCTTCATAAACTTATAGCTCTAGTGCATCTGTTGCATGGCAATCTGTACTCACTCACATTGATATCTATTAATGGGAATCTCCATAGCCCGTTGATACGCCTAGTTCATGTGAGACTATCACCTTCTTTTTGTCTTCTCCACAACCACCGTCTATTCCACCTATAGTGCTATATCCAATGCTCACGCTCATGTACTGCGTGAAAGTTAGAAAGTTTGAGAACATCAAAATATGAAACAATTGCTTGGCTTCTCATCGGGTTTGTGCATGATTTAAATATTTTGTGTGATGAAGATGGAGCATAGCCAGACTATATGATCTTGTAGGGATAAGCTTTCTTTGGCCATGTTATTTTGAGAAGACATAATTATTTTGTTAGTATGCTTGAAGTATTATTGTTTTCATGTCAATATTAAAATTTTGTTTAGAATCTTACGGATCTGAACATTCATGGCACAATAAAGAGAATTACATGGATACATATTTTAGGTAGTATTACACATCAAAAATTATGTTTTTATCATTTACCTACTCGAGGCCGAGCAGGAATTAAGCTTTGGGATGCTTGATACGTATAATTTTTGATTGTTCCATGCTATTATATTATCTATTTTGGATGTTTTATATGCATTAATATGCTATTTTATATGATTTTTGGGACTAACCTATTAACCTAGAGCCCAGTGGCAGTTTCTGTTTTTTTCCTTGTTTTAGAGTTTTGCAAAAAAGGAATGCCAAACGGAATAAAACTTTCGCCATGATTTTTCCTGGACCAGAAGACACCCAGGAGACTTAGAGTGCAAGTCAGAGGAGCCTCGAGGTGGTCACAAGGGTGGAGGGCGCGCCCCCGACCTTGTGGGCCCCTCGTAGATCCTCTGACCTAATTCTTTCGGCTATATATACTCTTATACCCCAAAAACATCCAGGGAAGCCACGAAACCACTTTTCCACCGCCTCTACCTACTATACCCGTGAGATCCCATCTTGGGGCCTTTTCCAGCATCCTGCCGGAGGGGGAATCGATCATGGAGGGCTTCTACCATTTGCTAGCCTCTCTTGTGCCATGCAACTTTCACCGGTACCATAAAGCCATCATTGACCTTCCACAAAACAGCCACCATACCTACCTATTATGGCATTTCCATAGCCATTCCGAGATATATTGCCATGCAACTTTCCACCGTTCCGTTTATTATGACACGCTTCATCATAGTCATATTGCTTTGCATGATCATGTAGTTGACATCATATTTTTGGCATGGCCACCATCCATAATTATTCATACATGTCACTCTTGATTCATTGCACATCCCAGTACACCGCCGGAGGCATTCACATAGAGTCATATTTTGTTCTAAGTATCAAGTTGTAATTCTTGAGGTTTAAGTAAATAAAAGTGTGATCATATTCATTATTAGAGCATTGTCCCATGTGAGGAAAGGGTGATGGAGGCTATGATTCCCCCACAAGTCGGGATGAGACTCCGGACAAAAAAAAGAGGCCATAAAAAAAGGAGAAGGCACAAACAAAAAAATGAGAGAAAAAGAGAGAAGGGGCAATGTTACTATCGTTTTTCCACACTTGTGCTTCAAAGTAGCACCATGATCTTCATGATAGAGAGTCTCTTATGTTGTCACTTTCATATACTAGTGGGAATTTTTCATTATAGAACTTGGCGTGTATATTCCAATGATGGGCTTCCTCAAATTGCCCTAGGTCTTCGTGAGCAAGCAAGTTGGGTGCACACCCACTTAGTTTCTTTTGTTGAGATTTCATACAATTATCGCTCTAGTGCATCCGTTGCATGGCAATCCCAACTCACTCACATTGATATCTATTGATGGGCATCTCCATAGCCCATTGATACGCCTAGTTGATGTGAGACTATCTTCCTCCTTTTTGTCTTCGCCACAACCACCATTCTATTCCACCTATAGTGTTATGTCCATGGCTCATGCTCATATATTGCGTGAAAATTGAAAAAGTTTGAGAATACTAAAGTATGAAACAATTGCTTGGCTTGTCATCGGGGTTGTGCATGATTGGAGCATTTTGTGTAACGAAAATGAAGCATAGCCAAACTATATGATTTTGTAGGGATGAGATTTCTTTGGCTATGTTATTTTGAGAAGACATAATTGCTTGGTTAGTATGCTTAAAATATTATTATTTTTATTTCAATGTAAACCTTTTGTCTTGAATCTTTCAGATCTGAACATTCATTCCACAATAAAGAGAATTGCATTGAAATTATGTTAGGTAGCATTCCACATCAAAAATTCTGTTTTTATCATTTTCCTACTCGAGGATGAGCAGGAATTAAGCTTGGGGATGCTTGATACGTCTCCAACGTATCTATAATTTTTGATTGTTCCATGCTATTATATTATCTGTTTTGGATGTTTAATGGGCTATAATATGCTCTTTTCTATTATTTTTGGGACTAACCTATTAACCGGAGGCCAGTGCCAGTTTCTATTTGTTTTGCCTATTTCAGTGTTTCATAGAAAAGGAATATCAAACGGAATCCAAGTGGAACGGAACCTTCGCGAGGATTTCTTGGAACAAACGCAAACCAGGAGGCTTGGAGTGGAAGTCTGGAACTCCGTGAGGCGTCCATGAGATAGGAGGGCGCGCCGGGGGGGTAGGCGCGCCCCCCACCCTCGTGGGCCCCATGGAGCTCCACCGACGTACTTCTTTCGCCTATATATACTCTTATACCCTAAAAACATCAGGGAGAGCCACGAAACCACTTTTCCACCGCCGCAATCTTCTGTAGCCATGAGATTCCATCTGGGGCCTTTTCTGGCGATCTGCTAGAGGGGGATTCGATCACGGAGGGCTTCTACATCAAGACCATAGCCTCTTCGATCATGTGTGAGTAGTTTACCACAAACCTTCGGGTCCATATTTATTAGCTAGATGACTTCTTCTCTCTCTTTGGTTCTCAATACAAAGTTCTCCTCGATGTTCTTGGAGATCTATCCGATGTAATACTTTTGGCGGTATGTTTGACGAGATCCGATGAATTGTGGATTTATGATCAAGTTTATCTAGGAATAATATTTGGTTCTTCTCTGAATTCTTATATGCATGATTTGATATCTTTGCAAGTCTCTTTGAATTATCGGTTTAGTTTGGCCTACTAGATTGATCTTTCTTGCAATGGTAGAAGTGCTTAGCTTTGGGTTCAATCTTGCGGTGTCCTTTCCAAGTGACAGTAGGGGCAGCAAGGCACGTATTGTATTGTTTCCATCGAGGATAAAAAGATGGGGTTTATATCATATTGCTTGAGTTTATCCATCTACATCATGTCATCTTGCTTAATGCATTGCTCTGTTCTTATTAACTTAATACTCTAGATGTGTGGAGTAATAGTAGTAGATGCAGAATCGTTTTGGTCTACTTAACACGGACGTGATGCCTATATTCATAATCATTGCCTAGATATTCTCATAACTATGCACTCTTCTATCAATTGCTCGGCAGTAATCTGTTCACCCACCGTAATACATGCTATCATGAGATAAGCCACTAGTGAAACCTATGGCCCCGGGGTCTATTTCTTATTATATTGCATCTCTTTTTATTTACATCGCATCTCGTTTACTATTTTGCAATCTTTACTTTCCAATCTATACAACAAAAATACCAAAAACATTTACCTTACTATCTTTATTAGATCTCACTTTCGCAAGTGACCGTGAAGGGATTGATAACCCCTTTATCACATTGGTTGTGAGGTTCTTGATTGTTCGTGCAAGTACTAGGTGACTTGCGTGTTATCTCCTACTGGATTGATACCTTGGTTCTCAAAAACTAAGGGACATACTTACGCTACTTTGCTGCATGACCGTTTCCTCTTCAAGGAAAAACCAACGCATGCTCAAGAGGTAGCAGTGCCGCATGCGTGCAACAGGGAGCTCCATCGGGACTGGCGGCACCTGAGGCTGACCTCACCTTCGACTCAAGAGACCATCCTGTGACCACCGCGGGTGTAGGCACGCTCCCTATGCTCTCCACCCCTACCATTTGTAACGTGGCGGTAACCAAGACTCTCATCGGCGGCGAGGTTGGGCTCAACATGCTCTCTGTGGAAATTTTTGGCTTGCTTCACGTATCACATGGCCGGCTCCACCCCAACAAGCCGTTCTCCGGGGTCGTCGACGGCTGCACCGGCCCTCTAGGACATATCTGCCTCCCAGTCACTTTCGGCACCCTTGACAACTACCTCACCGAGCTCATCGACTTCGACGTCGCCCGTATCGGCCTTCCTTACAACGCCATCCTTGGGTACCTGGCCTTAGCCAAGTTCATGGCGGCAACCCACCCCGCCTACAACCTCATGAAGATGCCAGGAAGCGGCGACGTCCTAACGGTGCCCGGGGACACCAAGGATGCGCTGGCGGCTCTCAAGTTCGCCTTTAGGACCGCAGCTGTCGCGCGGTCGGTGGAGGAAGGGACCCCAGGGGCTCCGGGGGCCGTGCCAGCAAAAAAGAAGCAGTTCTTCTCTCAAGACCAGCCCGAGATAAAGCAGCTGTCGGTCGACCAAGATGGGGCATCAGGAGCGACCTTCACCATAGGTGCCAGCCTAGCCCCGGACCAAGAAAAGGCACTGGTCGATTTCTTGCGCGAGAACAAGGAGGAGTTGGCATGGGAGCCCAAGGACCTGGCTGGAGTCCCAAGGGGAGTGATCGAGCATCACCTGAATGTGTGCTCCAATGTACGCCCAGTAAAGCAGAAGGCGCGGCGGCAGTCTGTAGAGAAGCAATCCTTCATCGTCCAGGAGACCCGCAAACTGCAGGAAGCTGGTGTCATCCGCGAGGTGCGGTACCCGAAGTGGCTGGCAAACCCGGTCGTCATGCCCAAGAAAGGGGGAATGAGCGCATGTGTCACAACCTGATTTTTGGCCCTTTCTTTTTCATTTGTTTTTCTGAAATTTTTGCTTGAGTTTTCTTTCTCCGTGGCTTTGTGGTTTGGAAAATGAGGAAGATGACCTCTTCTTTGCTTCCAGAGTGGCTTGTCAACCTCAAATCCTTCCCTAGACCTTCCCATTTTTATCCTAGCCCAAATCCCAATATTCTATTTATTGGAGATATTCCTTTTCTATTAAAGGAATAACCCTAATTGCCCTAGGTTGTGAAGCAACCTATATTTCCATCACTCCTAAAATTCCCAAATAATTCCCATAAATTGTTTGGGTCATATCTTCCTACAATATGGCAAATTATTTCATTTGCCATGTTTATCATCATGCTCAAATAATTCATTTCCTATTCTGCCCTAAATGGCACATTGTGAAGCAAGTGCTATTTTCCTTTGCCCAATTGATCTCAAACTTCTTGGACACCTTTTCATCTCCAAATAATTGGCCTATGCCAAAATTCAACTTTATTTGCCTAGCCAAGCTTCCTCAATGATTTTTCAAAGTTCCTGTCTGAGGGAAGCCTTTGTGAAGGAACTGCTAGCTAGGGTGATCCAAATGAGTTGACATTTTGCACACTCCTTCATGTGCTCATATCATTTCCCTCCTCCAAGTTTCAGCCCTATCCAATCATCTATGTGAGCATAGGACGAAATCTTTTTTTCTGGCAATATTTTAAGGTTATGAAGCAAGTCTAATTTTAAAGCTTCATTAATTCTGATAAATTACTAGATCATGCTCCTACCCATATAACATATCTCCACCAAATTTGGGATCATTTTCTTAGGCCATTTGATCACCAAAATTATTTCTAGTTTGTCCAGAGGAGATGTTTGTGAAGCAAGTACTATTTTGGCATGTCCATTTGGTATGAAACTTTTTGAGCATCTTCATATGGACAAATAACCCTGCCTTGCCAAGTTTCACCTCAACTTGACACTCCATGTGAGTGCACCTTCCTGATCAAGTTTCTGGACTAGATTTAGCAGTTGTTAAGCAAGTGCATTAAATATTGGTCCACTTCCATCCAAAATTCACAGGATCGTAGTCCTTCCTATCCTAAACACCTAGACAACTCCATTTTACCCAATCAAGTTCCTGTGGATCAGCAGTGCTTGGACAAGTCTGATACAGCAAAGTTTCAGCTTTGCCACACTCCTCTCGTTGTCTCCTTCTCTAGATCCATCGACTCCCTAAGCTTATATGATGAAGGGACTCATCACTAGACAACGTTTCCCTGCCTCTTGCGTCCCCTCCTTGCCGGTCACAGTGGTGACCACCATTTTGGCATGGCATTTCTCGGGCTCTAGCGCCTCTGTCTTCTTCTCCCTCGCTGTGCGCTTGTCTCGCTGTCGCCTAGCTATGTCGAGAGCCTTCCCCGTGATGTCGACGTCCCTCTGGAGCCCTTGCCCCCCTCCGTCCTCTTCCCCGGTGAGCCGTCTCCGTCACGAACAGAGCGTGTCCACGGGTGCGCTGTAGCCGACCATCGCCTTCCTCCTCTGCCCGCTTCCTCCGCATGCCTCTTGCACGCCTCCGCCCCATGAGACTCCCCGTTCCCTCCTTCATCGCCTACCTTCGAGCTCATGCGCGTGCACACGCGTCCGCGGCGCCGGACACGCGTCCGCGGCGGCACCCGAGCTCGAACCGTCTCTCCCCGCCTATAAATAGCCAACCTCGTGGCCACCCGAGCTCACCATCGCACTCAAGGCACTCCCCTAGTTTCCCCCAGGCCCTCCTCTGAGCTCGAACGTCTCTCCACATGGCCATTAATCGCCATGGCCGCCGCACGGCCTCGGCTAAATTAGCCCGAGCCGAGCCCTCCCTCTCCTTCTGGCCACCACCAGAGCCCTCTACGGCACCCCTAGATCCTCCCCGCCGTTTCCCTCCTCCTCTGGTAGCCCCTCGCCGTGATGCCCAACCCCCAACCGAAACCATCTCCGCCGGAGCCCAGGCCCTCGTCACTCTTGTCCTCCTCAGTCTTCGTGCCCTACAGGGATGGGTTCGCCTCGGTCCCCTCTGCGTGTGGGTGGTCCGGGCACTGCGAATGGTGGCCAGAGCCGGCTGGACGAGCGCAGGCGCCGTGCTCCTCCTTTGCTTTGCGGTCGCATGTCGGGAGATGGAAGAAGGGACGAGGAGGAGAGAGTCAACGCCCGCGGGACCCACGTGGAAGCCACTTCGGCCTGGACCCGCCTCTGCGTGCGTTGACCCGTACGGTCAGCGTGGATAAGTGACGGGCCCCACCCCGTGGGACCCGCACGTCAGTGAGACAAGTCGTGGCCCCGCCTCTGCCTAGTCACATAAGTGGACGCGTATTCACAGGAATACGTCTCCGTTTCTCAAAAACGTATTCTTCCTTTTGATAAACCAATATGCGCTTTCCCTTCTAGAAAGCGTATTTCCTTTAACTTCAGCTCAGAATACGTTTTCCTTTTCAGAAAACGTACTCAGCCGAAGGCGCTTTCAGTTTTTGTCTCCAGGGACTTGTTTGTTGAAGTTTTATTCATAGATTGGTCCCTGATGTTCAACACCTCATATCTCCGCAACCGTAACTCCGATTGAGGTGAATCCAACGCTCACTTCTTCGTCTCTTCATGATGTTTCAATATTCTAAAAATGACCATTTTGCCCTTGCCCCTAATCAGCCCCCTCCGAGAGAACCCTTTCCGACGAATCTTTCTGCGGCTTCACCACACTTCTTCCCGGAGTCTTCTCCATCCCAGGCAAGCCACAACAACCATTTGCATGATATCCATGCAGAAGCATTTGGTTTTCAACTTGAATCTTTAATAACTGTTTGATGGTTTTGCTACTGCTGACGGTATTCCGGTTATGCTTATGGATTGGTGTTTACCGTCATGCTATGTTTTCTTGCACTCTGTTATTATGTTCTTCACACTAGTATTACTTTAATATTCGCAATGTTTGATAGTAGTACATGTTATTGATGGTCTTCGGTGCATGACTATCGTCTATTCCGAGTATCGCCGTTATGCATGTTCCTTTGCATCCAGTTGATTAAATACTTGCATGGTAGTTTTATCGGTATGTTATTGCATGATGTTATTGTTGATGCTAGTGGTCATGTTATGCTATGAGTAGTGTTATATTTGTGATGTTCATGCTCGCCATTATGCCATGCTTAGTTGGATATGATTTATTGTTGATATGGTTAACGGTTATGTTGCACCCCATGCTTATGTTGATATCAAGTTCATGCATTGTAGTTGCATCCTGGTATTTTTGTCATGGCTCAGCATATTGCATTCATGTTTAACCGGATTAAATTGGACTTGAACAATTGTTGGCTGAGTCATGGTGCCACCATATCGATCTGACCAGTGCAACCACGCTTACCCTATGAGAGGGTCCTAGCTAGGTCTATTGTCATGCCTCTCACTGGTGCCTCCCGCGAGGGAAGGTTATGCACGGGCGCTACCTTGGCTAGGTAGGACAGCATAAGCCTTGTGTGCCCATTGTTTTTGTAAGAATCCTTGTCCCCGTGTGGGACCGTTTTGCCACGACGGTGGCCGTTAGTGCCTTTGGTAGGCACGGGGCCACCCAGGACTTAGCCCAAAGGGGAATTGGTCGGAGTGGCCGGGAGAGTGTCATGGTAGTAGGACGGTGTTGTCGGAACGCTTTGGTCCACCCGAATGGGAGTGTGAGGCCAGGGTTCCGTGGTGTGGGTACAATGTGCTAACCTCTGCAGAGTGTGTGTTTAATCTATCGATAGCCGTAATAATAATAATAATAATAATAATAATAATAATAATAATAATAATAATAATAATAATAATTTGCTTAATAACAACCCCGGTTCAATGATGAAAGAAGTTGGTTGATCTTTGTTGTGATCATGAGAGGATCACTGTGGTATTGTGGATACCGAGTTGTCGATATTTGTGGTGTTATGTGAGAGTCAAGGGTAAAGGTCAAGCTCCTTGTGGTCATGTATGATTACTACGGTATTGTTAATACCAAGCTTCATTGGATCCTGAGATGATCGTGTGATGTCCGTGATGGTAAGTGATCCATGTGGTGGTTACGATGTAACCTGAACAGAGTAAGTTGGTGCATGATAGTTCATCATGTTGCATGCTAGTCTCGTCATGTTCATATGGTCATGCCATTGTTCGTATTGTACTAGTTGTATCATCTTGTTCATGCTATGATTGATCTAATAGTACCATGTTAAACCTTGTTAACCTGTAATTGCCATGCTATTGTTTGTCTTGATTGCTTTGGTTGCTGTGAGCTTGCAAGTACAGTGTCATGCCAGTTTGCAGGTCATGCCGGATATGATTGCTTGTTTTCCGTGGATCCCTTGTTTGTGCGCTACGATAAGCGTTCCAGTCAGAGTCCCTGCGGAGTGGAGTTCATCACCATCGTCGTTGTTCCGCTGCCTGTAGTCATTCTGCTGCGTCGAGTTGTTGTGCTGCTTGCATAGAGCAACCGTGGCAGGCGTAGTGTTGCCATTCCGATGTAATCCCTTTGTACCTAATGTAGCTTGCAATAAAGAGTGGGTTTGTTCTATGCTAAGCAGTGTCGTATTCTAGAAGACCTCTCCCCGATCTCTGGGCTGGAATATGGGGCGTTCCGGTTTCTCTGAGCCGGGGTGCCACAGCATGTGCGTCGACTTCACCAACCTCAACAAGGCGTGCGCTCAAGACCCCTTTGCACTACCACACATCGACCAGATCATTGACTCCACCGCTGAGTGCGACCTGCTGTGCTTCTTGGCGCATTCTCAGGGTATCACCAAATCAAGATGGCGGTACAAGATGTCGAGAAGACGGCCTTCCTGACCCTGTGCGGGGTGTACTGCTACACCTACATGCCCTTTGGGCTGCGTAATGCCAGAGCAACGTTCCAGCAGCTAATGCACGTCACTCTGGGCAAACAGCTCGGGAGGAACACTGAGGCCTACATCGATGACATAGTGGTGAAGTCTCGAGAGGCGAGGACCCTCATCGAGGACCTGGAAGAGATGTTCGCCAGCCTACGCAAGGTGGACTTGCGGCTCAACCCGGAGAAGTGCATGTTTGGTGTCCCCTCCGGCAAGCTATTGGGCTTTCTGGTGTCACACAGGGGGATCGAGGCAAACCCGGAGAAGGTCAAGGTGATAGAAAGGATGAGTCCCCCACAGACCCGTAAGGAAATGCAAAAGCTAGCGGGCTGTGTGACCTTGCTAGCAGGGCGCTTTATATCAAAGCTGGGGGACCGCGCCCTCCCGTTCTTTAAGCTGATGAATAAGAAGGGACCGTTCGAGTGAACCCCGGAGGTTGACGCCGCATTTCAAGATCTTAAGAGATACCTCACCAGCCTGCCGGTGATGGCGGTGCCGCGTTCACTCGAGCCCCTGGTGCTTTACTTGGCCGCCATGCCTCACCCAGCCAGTGCGGCACTAGTGGTCGTCAAGGAAGAAGTCCAGCCCAAGGGCCTGCCATGCGACTCCACATGCTCGGTCAAGACGATGCAGCCTCAAGGCGGCGCTCCTAAGGCCACAGTTGTGCCAACGGGCGACCAAGCTCCTAAGGTCCGCCAGCCTCAGGAGGCGCCTCAGCCCCAAGAGGTCTCGGACTACACCGACAGCCCCACCCTCGTCGAGCACCCAGTGTACTTCGTCAGCACCGTACTACAGGATGCACGGGCACGCTACCCCATGTCGCAGAAGCTCTTGCTCGCGCTTCTCGTTGCCTCGCGCAAGCTGCACCACTATTTCCCAGGCCATCCCATCAAGGTCATTTCGGCCTACCCAGTAGAGAGGGTGCTTCGGAGCCCCAATGTTGGAGGAAGGGTCGCCGAGTGGAATATCGAACTGCACACATTTCAGCTGGAATTCAGCACCACCAAGGTCATCAAGGGAGCTACGCTCGCCGACTTCATGGCGGAATGGACTGACGCCCTAGGACAGGAAGATGGCGAGGGCCGATCGCTCTCGCCGGGGAGTGAAGCACCAGATGGCTAGGTCATGTACTTCGACGGCGCCTTCGCACGACAGAGTGTAGGGGTTGGAGCCTACTCAGGACAAGCTCTACTACGCCATGCAGCTCTACTTCCAGCACCGCGAAAAGGTCTCCAACAACACCGCAGAGTACGAAGGCTTGATCACCGGCCTCAAGGCCGCAGCCACTTTGGGTGTGAAGCGCCTCACCATCAAGGGAGACTCCCAACTTCTCATCAACTTGTCCAACAAAGTGTACGAACCGAAGGATTAACACATGGAGGCATACCTGGCGGAGGTACGCAAGATGGAGAAACAATTCTTGGGCCTGGAGCTGCAGCACGTGCCCCGATGCGCGAACAAGGAAGTCGACAACATCACCAAGAGAGCATCCAAGCGCCTACCTTAGGAGCCCCGTGTCTTTGAGGAGTGGCTCTTCAAACCGTTGGTGCCCCCCCCGGTCGCGAGGCCAGCATTGCCTCAGGAGGAGCTCCCACCAGCACCAACCTCGAGAGCCCCCGCCTATGGCCCGACTTCGGGAGCACACCTGCTCCTAGCGCTCGAGCCTCAGGAGGGGTGCTGGACCGAAGAATTCAAGGCGTACCTACTTCCGGGAACCCTGCCGGAGAAGGAAGAAGACTGACGGTGTCCTGGACTAGGGGGTACTTGATAACCCGCAAGTATAGGGGATCGCAACAGTTTTCGAGGGTAAAGTATTCAACCCAAATTTATTGATTCAACACAAGGGGAGCCAAAGAATACTCTCATGTATTAGCAGCTGAGTTGTCAATTCAACAACACCTAGAAACTTAATATCTGCAGCAAAGTATTTAGTAGCAAAGTAATATGATAGTAGTGATAACGGTAACAAAAGGTAACGGTAGTAAAAGCAATGTTTTTGGTATTTTGTAGTGATGATAGCAATAGCAACGGGAAAGTAAATAAGCGAAGAACAATATATGGAAAGCTCATAGGCAATGGATCGATGATGGAGAATTATGCCGGATGCGGTTCATCATGTAACAGTAATAACCTAGGGTGACACATAACTAGCTCCAACTCATTGATATAATGTAGGCATGTATTCCGAATATAGTCATACGTTCTTATGGAAAAGAACTTGCATGGCATCTTTTGTCCTACCCTCCCGTGGCAGCGGGGTCCTTACAGAAACTAAGGGATATTAAGGCCTCCTTTTAATAGAGAACCAGGACAAAGCATTAACACATAGTGAATACATGAACTCCTCAAAACTACGATCATCACCGGTAAGTATCCTGATTATTGTCACTTCGGGGTTAACGGATCATAACACATAATAGGTGACTATAGACTTGCAAGATAGGATCAAGAACACTCATATATTGATGAAAACATAATAGGTTCAGATCTGAAATCATGGCACTCGGGCCCTAGTGACAAGCATTAAGCATAGCAAAGTCATAGCAACATGAATCTCAGAACATAGTGGATACTAGGGATCAAACCCTAACAAAACTAACTCAATTACATGATAGATACCATCCAACCCATCACCGTCCAGCAAACCTACGATGGAATTAATCACGCACGGCAGTGAGCATGATGAAATTCGTAATGGAGGAAGGTTGATGATGACGATGGCGACGGATTACCCTCTCCGGAGCACCGAACGGACTCCAGATCTGCCCTCCCAAGAGGTTTTAGTGCTTGGCGGCGGCTCCGTATCGTAAAACGCGATGATTTCTTCTCTTTCATTTTTTCACCCCGAAACTCAATATATGGAGTTGGACTTGGAGTCGGAGAGGCAACAGGGGGCCCACGAGGTAGGGGGCGCGCCCCCATCCTCGTGGGCAGGTGGTGGACCCCCTGGCCTTCATATTTTGCAGGTATTTTTCATATTTTCTGAAAAGTTGCTCCGTGAAGTTTCAGTTCATTCCGAGAAAGTTTGCTCCTGCACATAAATAACACCATGGTAATTCTGCTGAACACAGCGTCAGTCCGGGTTAGTTCCATTCAAATCATGCAAGTTAGAGTCCAAAACAAGGGCAAAAGTGTTTGGAAAAGTAGATACGTTGGAGACGTATCAACTCCCCCAAAATTAAACCTTTGCTTGTCCTCAAGCAATTCAGTTGACAAACTGAAAGTGATAAAGAAAAACTTTTACAAACTCTGTTTTCTCTTGTTGTTGTAAATATGTAAAGCCAACATTCAAGTTTTCAGCAAAGATTATAACTAACCACATTCGCAATAACGCATAGGTCTCAAGTTTACTCATATCAATAGCATAATCAGCTAGCGAGCCATAATAATAAATCTCGGATGAAAACACTTTCTCAAAACAATCATAATATGATATAACAAGGTGGTATCTCGCTAGCCCTTTCTGAGACCGCAAAACATAAATGCAGAGCACCTTTAAAGACCAAGGACTGACTAGACATTGTAATTCATGGTAAAAGAGATCCAGTCAAGTCATACTCAATGTAAACTAACAATAATGAATGCAAATGAGAGCGGTGCTCTCTAACTGGTGCTTTTTAATAAGAGGATGATGACTCAGCATAAAAGTAAATAGATAGGCCCTTCGCAGAGGGAACCAGGGATTTGTAGAGGTGCCAGAGCTCGGTTTTGAAACAGAGGTGAATAATATTTTGAGTGGTATACTTTCATTGTCAACATAACAACCAAGAGATGGCGATATCTTCCATGCTACACACATTATGGTAAAGTTTATACTCCCCCTTCCAGCAACAAGCATCAATCCATGGCTTGCTCGAAACAATGAGTGCCTCCAACTAACAAGAGTCCCAGGGGGAGTTTTGTTTGCAATTATTTTGATTTAGTTTGCATAAAGCATGGGACTGGGCATCCCAGTGACCAGCCATTTATCTCGTGAGTGAGGAGCGGAGTCCACTCTATTGAGAATAACCCGCCTAACATGGAAGATACGGACAGCCCTAGTTGATATATGAGCTATTCGAGCATACAAAACAGGATATATATTTGAAGGTTTAGAGTTTGGCACATAGAAATTTACTTGGAATGGCAGGTAGATACCGTATATAGGTAGGTATAGTGGACTCATGTGGAATAACTTTGGGGTTTAAGGGGTTGGATGCACAAGCAGTATTCCCTCTTAGTACAGGTGAAGGCTAGCAAAAGATTGGGAAGCGACCAGCTAGAGAGCGACAAGAGTCATGAACATGCATTAAAATTAATCAACACCGAATGCAAGCATGAGTAGGATATAATCCACCATGAACATAAATATCGTGAAGGCTATGTTGATTTTGTTTCAACTACAGGCGTGAACATGCGCCAAGTCAAGTCACTTAAATCATTCAGAGGAGGATACCACCCTATCATACCACATCATAACCATTTTAATAGCATGTTGGCCTGCAAGGTAAACCATTATAACTCATAGCTAATCAAGCATGGCACAAGAAACTATGATCTCTAATTGTCATTGCAAACATGTTTATTCATAATAGGCTGAATCAGGAACGATGAACTAATCATATTTACAAAAACAAAAGAGGTTGAGTTCATACCAGCTTTTCTCATCTCAGTCAGTCCATCATATATCATCATAATTCCCTTTCACTTGCACGACCGAATGATGTGAATAACGATAATAGTGCACGTGCATTGGACTAAGCTGGAATCTGCAAGCATTCAATAAACAGGAGAATACGAGGCAATATGGGCTCTTTTGTCAGATAAACAATAATGCATATAAGAGCCACTTCAACAATTTAATCATGGTCTTCTCCTATCGACCCCCAAAGAAAAGAAAAGAAATAAAACTATTTACACGGGAAAGCTCCCAACAAGTAAAATAAGAACGGGAAATATTTTTGGGTTTTCTTTTTAATTACTACTACAAGCGTGGAAATTAAACTAACTAAAAGCTACAACTAATTTTTTTGGTATTTTCTTAAGGTTTATTAAACACACAAGAAGAAAGCATAAAAGGGAAATAAACTAGCATGGATGATACAATGAAAAAGTATGAGCACCGATATCTAGCAATGAGTGTGTGAACATAAATGTAATGTCGGTGGGAAATACGTACTCCCCCAAGATTAGGCTTTTGGCCTAAGTTGGTCTATGGCCACGGCTGGCCTGGCGGATATCCATAAGAGTAGCTGGGGTCGTACTGCGATGCAGCGGCTATCGCCTGCTCAGCTGCAGCATGGCGATGAGCGGCCTCCTCTCTCCTCTCGTACTCATCTGCCTCCTCTCTGGTAATAGTATATCTTCCTCTTGCCTGATAATCAAAGAAGGCAGGAGCAGGGAGAGTAATACGGACAGAACGACGTCTGTCAAAGATTAGTCGATACTGGAGAGGTGATTCGTTCCTCTCGACAAACTGGTGGTGAACCATAGCATTAAAATCCAGATAAGTAGGAGGTAATTCAACATCATCTTCGCGTATGGCTACACCAAGAAAATTAGCTATGCGGGTTGCATAAATTCCACCAAAGAAATCTCCATTGAATCTATTAAGATGCAACCTACGTGCAACAATGGCTCCCAAATTATAAGATTTGTCTCCTAACACAGCACTCCTAAGAATACTGAGGTCAGGGACACACATGTGAGATGCTTCATATTTACCATTTATGCATCTACCTATGAAGAGAGCAAAATAATGTATAGCAGGAAAGTGAATGCTCCCTATGGTAGCTTGTGTAATATCTCTAGATTCTCCCACAGTTATGCTAGCAAGAAAATCTCCAAATTCATATTTGTGAGGATCCCTTATACTACCCCATTGTGGAAGTTTGCGAGCAGTGGTAAAATCCTCTAAGTCCATAGTGTAAGATTTATCATAAAGATCAAACAGGACAGTTGGATAATTACGTGAAGTTGAAAATTCAAACCTCCTCACAAAGGTACTAGTGAGGTTGTGACATTGGCTGCACTTCTCTTCCTCGAAGCTCACAAGATCAGCGTTACGCAAATATGCGTTGAATTGTTCCTTAATCCCCGCTCGATCCATAAAGTTCTCAGAAGGCCATTCACAAGGACGCACTGGAGCGTCTCTTGGTGGCTCGTCATCAGCATCACGCATTCCAAGCCTGGGTCCTTGCTTCCTTGAAGAACCACCTTGGAACATTTTCCTAAGCATATTTCTTCCTCTGAAAAATTCTAAAATATTTTTAGTAACTTCAAAATAAAAGTAAACCAAACTCAATAATATTTATAGCAACTACTCCTACAAGTGCCTAGAGCCTATATCATGCATCAAAACTACTTGGAACCATATAAATTTGACATGCAAGCTCAAGAACAGGGTCACCTAAGCAACAAAAATTTGCAAGGCATAAAGCACTAGAACAAAAACTAATTGGACCAATGGAGGAGTCACATACCAAGGAACAATCTCCCCAAGCAATTTTGTGAGAGGTGCTTTGAGCAAGGAGATCGAAAATGGCAGCAAAACGAGCTTGGACTCGGGTTTGAGCTGGATATTCATGTTTGGGGGAGGAAGAAGGAGTGTATGGGTGAAAGGATAAATGGAGGAGGGCCACTTTGGGCCCACGAGGCAGGGGGCGTTCCCTCCACCCTCGTGGGTAGGTGGTTGGCCCCCCTACTGTGTTCTCAATGCCAAATATTCTCAAATATTCTAGAAAAAATCATATTTAAATTTCAGGGCATTTGGAGAACTTTTATTTTCGAGGTATTTTTATATTGCAAGGATAATCAGATAACAGACAGAAAAATATTTATTTTATTTTATTTAACATAAATAACAGAAAGTAAAAGTGGGGTACAGAAGGTTCTGCCTTCTTGTTTCATCCATCTCATGATCATAAAAAGGAATCCAGTAACAAGGTTGATCAAGTCTTGTTAACGAACTCATTTCGAATAACATGGAACCGGAGAAATTTCGAATAACACTATGTTACCTCAACGGGGATATGCACATCCCCAATAATAAGAATATCATATTTCTTCTTGATAGTAGGAAGAGGAAATTCAAAACCTCCAAATATAATCGATGGAATTTTTCCAATAGAGTTGATACTATGGACTTGAGGTTGTTTCCTCGGAAAGTGTACCGTATGCTCATTACCATTAACATGAAAAGTGACATTGCCTTTAGTGCAATCCATGATAGCCCCTGCAGTATTCAAAAAGGGTCTTCCAAGAATAATAGACATACTATCGTCCTCAGGAATATCAAGAATAACAAAGTCCGTTAAAATAGTAACGTTTGCAACTACAACAGGCACATCCTCACAAATACCGACAGGTATAGCAGTTGATTTATCAGCCATTTGCAAAGATATTTCAGTAGGTGTCAACTTATTCAAATCTAGTCTACGATATAAAGAGAGAGGCATAACACTAACACTGACTTCAAGATCACATAAAGCAATTTTAACATAGTTTCTTTTAACGGAGCATGGTATAGTGGGTACACCGGGGTCTCCTAGTTTCTTTGGTATTCCACCCTTAAAAGTATAATTAGCAAGCATGGTTGAAATTTCAGCTTCCGGTATCTTTCTTTTATTTGTAACAATTTCTTTCATATACTTAGCATAAGGATTCATTTTGAGCATATCAGTTAACCGCATAGGCAAAAAGATAGGTCTAATCATTTCAGCAAAGCGCTCAAAATCCTCATCATCCTTTTTCTTGGATAGTTTGGGAGGAAAATGCATGGGTTTCTGAACCCAAGGCTATCTTTCCTTACCATGTTTCCTAGCAACAAAGTCTTTGTTACCATACCGTTGATTCTTTGATTGTGGATTATCAAGATCAACAACAGGTTCAATTTCTATATCATTATCATTACTAGGTTGAGCATCATCATGAATATTATCATTAACATTATTACTAGTTTCAGGTTCATTACCAGATTGAGTTTCAGCATCAGAAATAGAAATATCATTTGGATTATGAGATGTTTCAGTAACAGGTTCACTAGAAGCATGCAAAGTCCTATCATTTTTCTTTTTCTTCCTTTTTGACGGACTAGGTGCATCTATATTATTTCTCTGAGAATCTTGCTCAATTCTCTTAGAGTGGCCTTCAGGATACAAAGGTTCCTAAGTCATCTTACCACCTCTAGTCATAACTCTAACATCATTATCATTATCTTTACTATTCAATTCATTGAGCAAATCATTTTGGGCTTTAAGTACTTGTTCTACTTGAGTGGTAACCATAGAAGCATGTTTACTAATAAGTTTATATTCACCTTTGACATTAGCCATATAATCACCCAAGTGTTCAAGCATATTTGAATGTATTTCAATTGTCTACCAAAATAAGCATTAAATTCTTCTTACTTAGCCATAAATTTATCAAACTCATCTAAGCATGGGCTAGCAAATTTAGTAAATGGGATTTCAGCTTTATCATATCTATAGAGAGAATTTACCTTTACTACCTGTGTCGGGTTATCAAGACCATGAATTTCTTCAATAGGTAAAGGATTAAGATCATATGTTTCTTCAACAGGCGGTAAATTAAGACCATGTATTTCTTCAATAGGAGGTAAATTCTTAACATCTTCAGCTTTAATACCTTTTTCTTTCATAGATTTCTTTGCCTCTTGCATATCTTCAGGACTGAGAAATAGAATACCCCTCTTCTTCGGAGTTGGTTTACGAATAGTCTCAGGAATTGGCTCTGGAAGTGTCCAATTATTTTCATTTGTCAACATATTATTCAATAGAATTTCAGCTTCATCCGGTGTTCTTTCCCTGAATACAGAACCAGCACAACTATCCAGGTAATCTCTGGAGGCATTGGTTAGTCCATTATAAAAGATATCAAGTATTTCATTTTTCTTAAGAGGATGGTCATGCAAAGCATTAAGTAATTGGAGAAGCCTCCCCCAAGCTTGTGGGAGACTCTTTTCTTCAATTTGCACAAAATTATATATATCCCTTAAAGCTGCTTGTTTCTTATGAGCAGGGAAATATTTAGCAGAGAAGTAATAAATCATATCCTGGGGCCTACACACACAACCAGGATCAACAGAATTAAACCATATCTTAGCATCATCCTTTAATGAGAACGGAAATATTTTAAGGATGTAAAAGTAACGAGTTCTCTCATCTTTAGTGAACAGGGTGGCGATATCATTCAATTTAGTAAGACGCGCCACAACAGTTTCAGATTCATAACCATGAAAAGGATCAGATTTAACCAAAGTAATTATATCAGGATCAACAGAGAATTCATAATCCTTATCAGTAACAAAGATAGGAGAAGTAGCAAAAGCAGGGTCAGGTTTCATTCTAGCATTTAGAGATTGCTTACTCCATTTAGCTAATAATCTTTTGAGTTCATTTCTATTTTTGCAAGCTAAAATAGCTAAATAAGCTTCTTGATCAAAAACATAACCCTTAGGAATAACAAGTGATTCTTCATCATCACTTTCATCAGTATCATCAGATTCAAAATTTTCAATTTCTCTAGCCCTAGCAAGTTGTTCATCAAGAAAATCACTAAGTGGCATAGTAGTATCAGGCATAGAGGTAGTTTCAACATAAGTATCATGCATAGCAGAAGTGGCATTATCAATAACATGCGACATATCAGAACGAATAGCAGAAGCAGGTGTAGGTGTCGCAGGCTTACTCAAAACAGAAGGTGAATCAAGTGTAGAACTAGATGGCAGTTCCTTACCTCCCCTCGTAGTTGAGGGATAGATCTTGGCTTTTGTATCTCTCAAGTTCTTCATAATGATAAGCAGATATATATCCCAAGTGACTCAAAGAATAGAGCTATGCTCCCCGGCAATGGCGCCAGAAAATAGTCTTGATAAACCGCAAGTATAGGGGATCGCAACAGTTTTCGAGGGTAAAGTATTCAACCAAATTTATTGATTCGACACAAGGGGAGCCAAAGAATACTCTCAAGTATTAGCAGCTGAGTTGTCAATTCAACCACACCTAGAAACTTAATATCTGCAGCAAAGTATTTAGTAGCAAAGTAATATGATAGTAGTGATAACGGTAACAAAAGGTAACGGTAGTAAAAGCAATGTTTTTGGTATTTTATAGTGATGATAGCAATAGCAACGGGAAAGTAAATAAGCGAAGAACAATATATGGAAAGCTCGTAGGCAATGCGTCGGTGACGGAGAATTATGCCGGATGCGGTTCATCATGTAACAGTCATAACCTAGGGTGACATAGAACTAGCTCCAGTTCATTGATATAATGTAGGCATGTATTTCGAATATAGTCATACGTGCTTATGGAAAAGAACTTGCATGACATCTTTTGTCCTACCCTCCCGTGGCAGCGGGGTCCTTACGGAAACTAAGGGATATTAAGGCCTCCTTTTAATAGAGAACCGAAAAAAGGATTAACACATAGTGAATACATGAACTCCTCAAACTACGGTCGTCACCGGTAAGTATCCCGATTGTTGTCACTTCGGGGTTAATGGATCATAACACATAATAGGTGACTATATACTTGCAAGATAGGATCAAGAACACTCATACATTGATGAAAACATAATAGGTTCACATCTGAAATCATGGCACTCGGAGCCTAGTGACAAGCATTAAGCATAGAAAAGTCATTGCAACATCAATCTCAAAACATAGTGGATACTAGGGATCAAACCCTAACAAAACTAACTCTATTACAAGATAGATCCCATCCAACCCATCACCGTCCAGCATGCCTATGATGGAATTACTCACGCACGGCGGTGAGCATCATGAAATTGGTGATGGAGGATGGTTGATGATGATGGCGACGGATTCCCCTCTCCGGAGCCCCGAACGGACTCCAGATCAGCCCTCCCGAGAGGTTTTAGGGCTTGGCGGCGGCTCTGTATCATAAAAGGTGATGATTTCTTTGCTCTGATATTTTTCTCCCCGAAACTCAATATATGGAGTTGGAGTTGGAGTCGGAGAGGCTACAGGGGGCCCACGAGGTATGTGGCGCGCCCTACGAGGGAAGGCGCGCCACCACCCTCGTGGGCAGGTGGTGGGCCCCCTAGCCTTCATATTTTGCAGGTATTTTTCATATTTTCTGAAAAGTTGCTCCGTGATGTTTCAGGTCATTCCGAGAAAGTTTGCTCCTACACATAAATAACACCATGGTAATTCTGCTAAAAACAGTGTCAGTTCGGTTTAGTTCCATTCAAATCATGCAATTAGAGTCCAAAACAAGGGCAAAAGTGTTTGGAAAAGTAGATACATTGGAGACGTATCAGTACTCACCACATCATCTCCTGATCGGTTGGATTGGGCCGAGCACCCCCATGGCCATTTACTAATGGGCCAGTTCGGACAGCCGAAGACATATATGAGGAAGATTTTACAAGACTTGGTGATCAAGACAAGGACTCCTCTCCATCGGCGTATTCGACTAGGACTCTTGTTATCCTAGGCCTCTGGTACATTATATAAGCCGAGGCCAGGCTAGTTGGTAGATTATTATGACATTACCCATCATACCTGTAGGGTTTAGACCACAACATACGATCTCGATGTAGATCAACTCTTGTAACACGTATACTCATCAAAGTCAATCAAGCAGGAAGTAGGGTATTACCTCCATCAAGAGGGCCCGAACCTGGGTAAACATCGTGTCCCCTGTCTCCTGCTACAATCGATCCTTAGACGCACAGTTCGGGACCCCCTACTCGAGATCTGTCGGTTTTGACACCGACAAAGGTGCTTTCATTGAGAGTTCCGATGTGTGATCGGCAAAGGATCAATGGCTTGCCCGCAGATCAACGGCGACGCCGGCATCTTCGTCGCCGGCTCGACTGGTCACCTTGGCCTGACCGAGGACCACGCTCCATCTCCGATTGTCATGTTCAGACTGGGGGCCTTCATCAACATCAACTCCTATCTCCATCAAGATCATGGAGGAATCATCCATGGAGCTCGGGGCTCAATGTCAACATATATCCACTTCCACCACCTCCTCGAGCATCGCTTTCACGATTCCTTTGGTGGAATTGTGCGGAATTGAGTCTACAACAACCATGCAAAATTTCGTCCAGTTCCGATGTAGGAATCTCCGGCAATCTACGATATACCGGAGCCGTGTCAAATCTTGATGGGAATCTGGACGAGTTTAGGGCGTGGTCTCCAGCACCTAGCTCGGACGTCCTTTGGAAGATCCAACCGTTGATCGGCTGCGGAATTCCTATATCTACCAGTCCTCGAAATTTCAGCTCAATCGAATCGTCCAAACTCCGGGAACCTTCCGATTAGTACATCACTTTTCAGATCTGTTTTCTGCGCGAATACAGATCCGACCAGAATTCATGTTTCTTTATGAACGTGATATTGGACAACCTTTTTAAAGGAATTTTCTTGTATGGTATTGTGCTTGTTTTTAACATGTGCACATCAAATTTTAAGCCTTCTTTGAGGCACTCTTCACCATCGCGCTGGTGTCACACCAGTTCGGTAACATTGCTCCACGTCTGCCGACCCGCGCTAGACAAATCGTCGCTTCATCGAGCCGAGCCTAACCTTATCGGATCATCAGCTCGGCAAGCCGAACAATAGTTCGGCATCGTGAAGGATAAATCATCACCAACACCATCGCCCCACGGATTGCATGGGTCAGGCGCGCCGACATCGCCGCTCGGTCACTTCATCAATCCGGCATTGACCGCATCACAAGTTATGACCAACGTCGGCATGGCCGCACTGTTGCTTTTTCAATCCGATGTCCATCACGCCGAACTGCTTCAACACCTCGGCTGACATGGCAGATGCAACGTCTCCTTACTGACCCGCTCCATCATCTCGGCTAGACCGGGGACTTTGCTATTTCTTCATCAACATACTCCGGTGACTTCGGCGTCACCAGCCGACCAGCTTCGTAACGTTAGCTGGACCGGGGGCTTTTCGTCGGCGAGCCCACCTTTGCCAGCATCGCCATGCCGTCGCTTTATCGCCCATCAGGCAATGGGTGTGCGGATCGAGTCCCAATTTTGGGAGTAACCTTTCTTCAGATTGCTACAACAGATAAACCAGGTGCTATTAATCTTAGTATTTTTTTCTTGCTTGGGTTTATTTTTCCCAAGGAATTATTACTCTGCTTTGTTTCATCATGTGTACACAGGTCTATCAAATGGTGGCCGCATTAGCAACGATCGCGTGGTGGTTCGAACAGTTTCCATATATAGTTCGGTGAATGCCGCATCCGGAACTCAGACCAGCCTGTAAAGTCACGCTTTGCCATGCCTTCACCGCGTCACGCCGATGCCCTACATCGGCATTGACTTCGGCGCCAGGCCACATCTCTTTTACTAAATTATTTTTGCGAAAAAAAATTATCCTTTTTGGACCGCACTATTTTATGTGTGTAGGTGATTGACTTCGACTCCGTCACGCGGTCACTTTGGCAAGCCGACGTCGTTGTCCCAATCGGCATAAGTCGGCTCGCGTGATCACCTTGTTGGCCTAATCGCCATACCGACATGTTCGGTTGCCTCGGGGACTTCGGCATCACTAAGAGAGCTCTACCTCATTGAGTGTTCGGCACACGGGCCATATTTCTTTTATTATTCATTTTGCATAAATTATTAATTAGGTAGAGATTTTTTATTATTATTATTATCATTATTATTATCTCCGGATTGCACTATCTTTTGTGCACATGTATATGATTTCGACCGGGCAGCGCTATTAACTTGGCGCACCAATGTGCTGATGTGGGGGTTCTGTCGTCACCTTGCCGACCTACCGCATCACCTCGGCTTGACCGGGGGCTTCATATTCACTTCATTAACACACGCTGGGGGCTTCGGTGTCACACTGCCGGCCTGCTCCGTCGCCGCGGTCGGACTGGGGTTTTCACCTCGCCCATCGACTATGTTGCGTCACCACTTCATCAAGCCGAGCTCTTTACTCAGACATTTCGGGACCGGCTTGGGGGCTGGGATCTGGTCCCGCCATAATCTTGGCATTTGTCATCAACATAGAGCACATTGACCATCTAAGTCGCTTTCATGCTCAAAAACTTTTAGTTTTAAATTTTGTTCAGTTCGACCAAGCATTATACTTTTTGGCAAAAAGTTGTTTGTGGCAAAATTCCTTGTCAAACCTTTGTTTGTGACACACAAATTCAAATACCCCGTTTATTTAGGGGCTTCCTTTATGAAGCCTTTCCTCTTGCATATGATTATACTTGTACGGCTTCGTTCCTTGTTCGTGTATTACGCCACAATATGCACCATGTTGACTTAAGTGTTTCGCAAGCTGGGTTGCCTGGCTCCTGTGCTTACCCCTACGTTCCCGATTGTTCGGCTAGGCGGTAAAGGGAGCACCTCTGGGATTGTTACTACCGGTTCATCCGAGTTAGTACCTCAGACTGGGTGAAGCCGAAAGCTAGCGCTCTTATTGTTTTCAATAATAGTCGCCACACAATGGAACTCATGAGTACAAAAAATCTATTGCACAAGTCTCATAGTAACAATGAGCAACCGACGAAAGGTATCGGTGGAGGTAGTATTTTCTTCTAAGATGCTTCTTACACTTCGTTAGTAATATAGCATAAGTTCCCTGAGCGCGCTATGTCTGTTACAGCCTTATGGCCTGATTGCCTAGTTATCGGAAACACCGTCGATGCTTTTGACAGGTGGAGTACATGACACTTTTCGGTCCTTGACTGAAGAGGGAGAAGCCGACAATCGGTTAAGACACGTTTAAATTTCGGGTGAACACAAATATGATATAAGTACATCGGTACATACAATCATTATACGTAAAATTCTTTTACCCAAGTCACTTGGGGTCTCTTAAAATTTATATGAGCTGTTTTATAGTAAATATGTTTTCTTCTTGGTCGTTGCCGGATAGCCTGTCTTCTCTCTAAAAAGCCGCTCAAGTTTAGTTCGCTAAACTGGCCTCGAAGAAGTACTCCGCCTTTGGGATAAGGAGTTCGAAGCCGTAGGCTGGCCTGCTAGAAGTGTTGAGATCGGGTGTGTCATGTTAAAGCACGACAGAAGCACAATTTTTTCTTTTTTCCAATTTTCGGATTGACACCGAACACTTGATCTTGTTCAGACGTCAAGTTTTTACTGATGTTTGTTGGTTTTACAAGCTTATGGCACTTTTAAACTATTTGTGTGTTTTCAGCACAAGTCAACGCCGGACACCTTTAGAGATTCGGCAAAAACATTCTCGGATATTGCTAAATATGCATCAGTTTCGAATTGTGTCTTCGATCAATAGTTGGGTTGCCCGGCTCCTGCGCTTGCCTCCTACGTTCCGCTTTGCTCGGCTAGGTGTGCAAAGGGAGAACCACTGCGATTGTGGTTCCAGCTCACATGGTTAAGCACCTCGGTGGAGAAAGCCGAAAACTGACTGTCACAATAAGCGTAATCTGGTCAGCGATCTGATGACTGTGTTAAATGACGAGCCGTTCATAACATTGGCCGAAGTGTTTACGGCTTAACCTCAGCTTTCGCCAAATACTAACCGGGGGCTCGTAGCTAGCTTCCCCAGTTTAAAGCTCCTATGACTAAGTGAAAGTTATAAAGCCCGCATATCTGATTGCCTCGTTTCCGCTAACACAACCGCCTTCGAGCACCGAGATGTCGGCTAAGGGTTGTCTTGTTATTGCGGAAACACCCTGCGTAGTATCTGCACAGGGGTAGAAGTCGACGATGGGCCACTTTCAAGTGATAAACGGTCGCAACGGAGTCAAAATAAATATATCATCGGCGTTCATATTTTATATACGAGGGCTACCTTCCGTAATCATCGTCATAAAGCCATAAATATGCATCAATTTGACTTAAGATTATTGCCAAGCTGGGTTGCCTGGCTCCTGTGCTTACCCCTACATTCCCGATTGTTCGGCTAGGCGGTAAAGGGAGCACCTCTGTGATTGTTTCTACCGGGTCATCCGAGTTAGTACCTCAGACTGGGTGAAGCCGAAAGCTAGCGATCTTAAAAGGATCACATTGGTCAGCAATGACATAAGTAAAAAATTTGGTTCAATAATACCATAGATTTCGGGAACTTTCCCCGAACTAAATCCTCAATATTTTCCTCCCACATTGATCGGAGGTGAGGTTTCATGATCATGATAAGCATGAAGATCCAAAGAAAGGTATCGATAGCGGGACTATTTTCCTTGGAAGATGTTTCTTACATTAAGTAATATAAAATACCTCTCCCCGTACCTTTGTTCATAAAGTTGTATGGCTAGATTGCCTTGTTTTCCATAAATCTTTGCCCTTATAACGGCTTTCTAAGTAGGACAAACACTCCCCGGCTTCTGGACGAGGAGGTTGAAGTCGATGGTCGGTCAACAAAGTTTTGTATAATCCGGATCCGAGCATTAATGATGTAAAGTACTTGGATATGTAGAATCATTACACATAATTTGTGGTTTTACTCTGGATATCGATCCTTAATTCGGCATTAAGGCTTGAGGGCTACTGGGCTTCGGGCTTATCATTCACTAATATTGAAAGGGGCGTATCGACCCCCTGATCTGGTGTTGCCACCCGACCAGTGTCTCGGGGGCTACTGCATTGACAATCCAATGCAGAAAATTTAAAGTGCAATATAGCTTTCGAGGAGATTATGATCCTTAGGTTGGTCAGCCGCACCCAACCTGAGTCTCGAAGAATTTGCACGCCGCTTTTTGTGTCCCGAAGTATTCCTCCGAGCTAGGAGTTGATCCTCAGGCTGATTTTGTGCATCAACCTGAGTCTTAGGGGCTACTGGGATCAACGGTCTTATGTCATCCTTCAGGGCTACTGGCTATATATCTCGGCAGATAATAAATTGCACCAATCAAAAATATTGACAGAAAATCGGCCCACAGTTGGGGTGGTGCACCACTTTGGAAACAGTCCGGCATAAAGCTCGGTCGCTAGTGGCTGGCTCCATAGAGGGCATTTCCGGCATTAAGCACGGCTAAACTCCTTCAACTTTTTTGAACCAAGGTGATTTATGACACCTCGGATATAGTCCGGCGTTGGAGCTCGGATACAGTCCGACGTTGGAGCTTGGACACATTCCGGCGTTGGAGCTCGGAAGCGGTTCGGCGTTGGTGCTCGGCTGCAAAACATACTTCGAATGCAGTCCGGTGTTGGAGCTCAGATGCAAGAGGACGCTACCGCCCGGGAAAAACTTCAAACCCGAGGCGTGGCATAAAAATAACAAGGCATTGATAAAGGCCGAGAACTTAAAGGGGCTCCTCGCATACTCGACGTGTAAACTATTCGGATTTACTTTGGCGATCTTCAAGATCGAAGATGGGAAGATTTATTGAACCAGTTTTCAAGACCGACGATCGAAGATGAAGAATAGTTCGGAAGAATCAAGGAGCGTCCCCAACTTCAAGACCGGTTGAGGGGGCTACTGACGGTGTCCTGGACTAGGGGGTACTCACCACATCGTCTGCTGATCAGTTGGATTGGGCCGAGGACCCCCATGGTCGTTTACTGATGGGCCAGTTCGGACAGCCGAAGACATATACGAGGAAGATTTCACAAGAATTGGTGATCAAGACAAGGACTCCTCTCCATCGGCGTATTCGACTAGGACTCTTGTTATCCTAGGCCTCTTGTACATTATATAAGCCGAGGCCAGGCTAGTTGCTAGATTATTATGACATTACTCATCATACCTGTAGGGTTTAGACCACAACATACGGTCTCGAGGTAGATCAACTCTTGTAACCCCTATACTCATCAAAGTCAATCAAGCAGGAATTAGGGTATTACCTCCATCAAGAGGGCCCGAACCTGGGTAAACATCATGCCCCCTGTCTCCTATTACCATCGATCCTTAGAAGCACAGTTCGGGACCCCCCTACCTGAGATCTACCGGTTTTGACACCGACAAATACGCCGAGCGGGTGGCTCGGCAGTCCACAACCTACTGCATTCGGGACGGTGAGCTATACTGAAAACGACCAATCGATGTTTCCTTGTGGTGTATCTCCAGGGAGCAGGGGTGCAAGCTGTTAGCTGACATACACGGCGGAGACTGCGAACATCACTCGTCATCACGCACCTTGGTGGGCAAGGCGTTTCGCAGCGGGTTCTACTGGCTCATGGTACTCAGCGATGCTGTCGAGCTGGTGAGATCCTGTGAAGCCTGCCAGTTCCATGCCAAGGAAGTCCATCGGCCTGCTCAGGGCCTCCAGACCATCCCGCTCTCGTGGCCGTTTGCGGTCTGGGGGCTGGTCATCTTGGGTCCGTTCCCTTGAGCGCCCGGGGGCTACCGCTACCTCTATGTCGCCATCAACAAGTTCACCAAATGGGCGGAGGTCAAAGTCATCCGCACCATCCCAGCAGGTTCAGCAGTCAAGTTCATCAAGGGCCTCATGAGCCACTTCGGGGTCCCTAATCGTATCATCACCGACAACGGCTCGCAGTTCACTAGCAATCTCTTAAAAACATATTGTGCTAACCTTGGAACGCAGATATGCTACGTATCTGTAGCACACCCGAGGAGCAACGTCCAAGCTGAGCGCGCCAACACGGAGGTCCTGAGAGGCCTCAAGACAAGAACCTTCAAGAAGAAGCTCGAGGCCTGCGGCAGGGGCTGGCTCGATGAGCTCCAGTCTGTGCTATGGTCAGTCCGCATCACCACGACCAAGCCGACCGGCGAAACTCCGTTCTTCCTCATCTATAGAGCTAAAGCGGTTCTTCGACATGAGGTCAAGCATCACTCCACATGGGTCTTGGCGTTTGAAGAGGCATTCCAGGACGCCACGCGGGGGGATGGACCTCGTGCTAGGGGAGGAATGTCGCCGTCAAGCCCCCCCCCCCCCCAGCTCAAGGTGGGTGATCTCGTCCTACTGCGGGTGCTCTCCAGGGAAGGGCTGCATAAGTGTTCATCCATGTGGGAGGGCCCGTTTAGGGTCACCCGCGTCTCCAGGCATGGCGCCACGCGCCTGGAGACACAGGACAGGATCCCCATCCAGAATGCCTAGAACATCCAGCACCTCTGGAAGTTCTACCCATGAAGCAAGGCCCAGTGCCTGTGAAGGTCTCCGCTCATGACACTCTCACGTAATAATGAGTGGGGATGTATGATAACCCACATGTATAGGGGATCACAACAGTTTTCGAGGGTAGAGTATTCAACCCAAATTTATTGATTCGACACAAGGGGAGCCAAAGAATATTCTCAAGTATTAGCAGCTGAGTTGTCAATTCAATCACACCTGGAAAACTTAATATCGGCAGCAAAGTATTTAGTATCAAAGTAATATGATAGTAGTGGTAACGGTAACAAAAGTAATAGTTTTGGTTTTATAGTGATTGTAACAGTAGCAACGGAAAAGTAAATAAGCGAAGATCAATATGTGAAAAGCTCGTAGGCAATGGATCAGTGATGGATAATTATGTCGAATGTGATTCCTCATGCAGTAGTTATAACATAGGGTGACACAGAACTAGCTCCAGTTCATCAATGTAATGTAGGCATGTATTCCAAAAATAGTCATACGTGCTTATGGAAAAGAACTTGCATGACATCTTTTGTCCTACCCTCCCGTGGCATAGGGGTCCTATTGGAAACTAAGGGATATTAAGGCCTCCTTTTAATAGAGTACCGGACCAATGCATTAACATTTAGTGAATACATGAACTCCTCAAACTACGGTCATCACCGGTAAGTATCCCGATTATTGTCACTTTGGGGTTAACGGATCATAACACATAATAGGTGACTATAGACTTGCAAGATAGGATCAAGAACTCACATATTTTCATGAAAACATAATAGGTTCAGATCCGAAATCATGGCACTCGGACCCTAGTGATAAGCATTAAGCATAGCAGAGTCATACCAACATCAATCTCAAAACATAATGGATACTAGGGATCAAACCCTAACAAAACTAACTCGATTACATGATAAATCTCATCCAACCCATCACCGTCTAGCAAGCCTATGATGGAATTACTCACGCACGGTGGCGAGCATCATGAAATTGGTGATAGAAGAAGGTTGATGATGACGATGGCGACTGATTCCCCTCTCCGGAGCCCCGAACGGACTCCAGATTAGCCCTCCAGAGAGAGATTAGGGCTTGGCGGCGTCTCCGTATCGGAAAACGCGATGAATCCTTCTCCTTGTTTTTTCTCCCCGAACATGAATATATGGAGTTGGAGTTGAGCTCGGTGGAGCGTCAGGGGGGCCACAAGGCTGGGGGCGCGCCCAGGGTGGTAGGCGCGCCCCCACCCACGTGGACAGGTGTTGGAAATATGCCCTAGAGGCAATAATAAAAGCATTATTATTATATTTCCTTGTTCATGATAATTGTCTTTATTCATGCTATAATTGTGTTATCCGGAAATCGTAATACATGTGTGAATAATAGACACCAACATGTCCCTAGTAAGCCTCTAGTTGACTAGCTCGTTGATCAACAGATAGTCATGGTTTCCTGACTATGGACATTGGATGTCATTGATAGCGAGATCACATCATTAGGAGAATGATGTGATGGACAAGACCCAATCCTAAACATAGCACAAGATCGTATAGTTTGTTTGCTAGAGTTTTCCAATGTCAAGTATCTTTTCCTTAGACCATGAGAGCGTGTAACTCCCGGATACCGTAGGAGTGCTTTGGGTGTGCCAAACATCACAATGTAACTTGGTGACTATAAAGGTATACTACGGGTATCTCCGAAAGTGTCTGTTGGGTTGACACGGATCAAGACTGGGATTTGTCACTCCGTATGACGGAGAGGTATCACTGGGCCCACTCGGTAATGCATTATCATTATGAGCTCAAAGTGACCAAGTGTCTGGTCACGGGATCATGCATTACAGTACGAGTAAAGTGACTTGCCAGTAACGAGATTGAACGAGGTATTGGGATACCGATGATCGAATCTCGGGCAAGTAACATATCGATTGACAAAGGGAATTGTATACGGGGTTGCTTAAAACCTCGACATCGTGGTTCATCCGATAAGATCATCGTGGAGTATGTGGGAGCCAACATGGGTATCCAGATCCCGCTGTTGGTTATTGACCAGAGAGTCGTCTCGGTCATGTCTACATATCTCCCGAACCCGTAGGGTCTACACACTTAAGGTTCGGTGACGCTAGGGTTGTAGGGATATGTATATGCAGTAACCCGAATGTTGTTCGGAGTCCCGGATGAGATCCCGGACGTCATGAGGAGTTCTAGAATGGTCCGGAGGTAAAGAATTATATAAAGGAAGTGCTGTTTCGGCCATCGGGACAAGTTTCGGGGTTATCGGTATTGTACCGGGACCACCGGAAGGGTCCCGGGGGTCCACCGGGTGGGTCCACCTGCCCCGGGGGGCCACATGGGCTGTAGGGGGTGCGCCTTGGCCTACATGGACCAAGGGCACCAGCCCAAAGGGGCCCATGCGCCTAGGGTTTCCAAAGGGGAAGAGTCCCACAAGTGGAAGGCACCCCTAGGTGCCTTGGGGGGGAGGGAAACCTCCCTTTGCCACTGCCCCCCTAGGAGATTGGATCTCCTAGGGCCGTCGCCCCCCCTGGCACCCCTATATATAGTGGGGGAAGGAGGGCTTTTTGATCCCACGCCTTTGGTTGCCTCCTTCTCCCTCTCCAACACTTCCTCCTCCTCCATAGTGCTTGGCGAAGCCCTGCCGGAGTACTGCAGCTCCATCAATACCACGCCGTCGTGCTGCTGCTGGTGCCATCTCCCTCAACCTCTCCTTTCCCCTTGCTGGATCAAGAAGGAGGAGACGTGGCTGTTCCGTACGTGTGTTGAACGCGGAGGTGCCATCTGTTCGGTGCTAGGATCTTCGGTGATTCGAATCACGTCGAGTACGACTCCCTCATCCCCGTTCTTTGAACGCTTCCGCTCGCGATCTACAAAGGTATGTAGATGCATCCGATCACTCGTTGCTAGATGAACTCATAGATGGATCTTGGTGAAACCGTAGGAAAATTTTTGTTTTCTGCAACGTTCTCCAACAGTGGCATCATGAGCTAGGTCTATGCGTAGTTCTGTTGCACGAGTAGAACACAATTAGTTGTGGGCGTAGATGTTGTCAACTTTCTTGCCGCTACTAGTCTTATCTTGCTTCAACGGTATTGTGGGATGAAGCGTCCCGGACCAACCTTACACGTACGCTTACGTGAGACCGGTTCCACCGACTAACATGCACAAGTTGCATAAGGTGGCTGGCGGGTGTCTATCTCTCCCACTTTAGTTGGAGCGGATTCGATGAAAAGGGTCCTTATGAAGGGTAAATAGAAGTTGATAAATCACGTTGTGGCTTTAACGTAGGTAAGAAAACGTTCTTGCTAGAACCCTACTTCAGCCACGTAAAACTTGCAACAACAATTAGAGGACGTGTAACTTGTTTTTGCAGCAAGTGCTTTGTGATATGATATGGCCAAAGTTGTGATGAATGATGAATGATCTATATGTAATGTATGAGATGTTCATGCTATTGTAATAGGAATCACGACTTGCATGTCGATGAGTATGACAACCGGCAAGAGCCATAGGAGTTTTCTTTATTTTTGTATGACCTGCGTGTCATTGAGAAACGCCATGTAAATTACTTTACTTTATTGCTAAATGTGTTAGCCATAGTAGTAGAAGTAATAGTTGGCGAGCAACTTCATGGAGACACAATGATGGAGATCATGATGATGGAGATCATGGTGTCATGCCGGTGACAAGATGATCATGGAGCCCCAAGATGGAGATCAAAGGAGCTATGTGATATTGGCCATATCATGTCACTATTATTATTTGATTGCATGTGATGTTTATCATGTTTTTAATCTTGTTTACTTAGAACGACGGTAGTAAATAAGATGATCCCTCATAATAATTTCAAGAAAGTGCTTCCCTAACTGTGCACCGTTGCGACAGTTTGTTGTTTCAAATCACCACGTGATGATCGGGTGTTTGACTCAGACGTTCACATACAACGGGTGTAAGACAGATTTACACATGCAAACACTTAGGTTGACTTGACGAGCCTAGCATGTATAGACATGGCCTCGGAACACAGAAGGCCGAAAGGTCGAGCATGAGTCGTATAGAAGATACGATCAGCATAAAGATGTTCACCGATGTTGACTAAACCGTCTCACGTGATGATCGGACACGGCCTAGTCAACTCAGATCATGTCATACTTAGATGACTGGAGGGATGTCTATCTAAGTGGGAGTTCATTGAATAATCTGATTAGATGAACTTAATTATCATGAACTTAGTCTAAAATATTTACAATATGTCTTGTAGATCAAATGGCCAACGTAGTCCTCAACTTCAACGCGTTCCTAGAGAAAACCAAGCTGAAAGACGATGGTAGCAACTACACGGACTGTGTCCGGAACCTGAGGATCATCCTCATAGCTGCCAAGAAAGATTATGTCCTACAAGCACCGCTAGGTGAAGCTCCCGTCCCACAAAACCAAGACGTTATGAACGCTTGGCAGACACGTGTTGATGACTACTCCCTCGTTCAGTGCGGCATGCTTTACAGCTTAGAGCCGGGACTCCAAAAGCGTTTTGAGAGACATGGAGCATATGAGATGTTCGAAGAGCTAAAAATGGTTTTTCAAGCTCATGCCCGGATTGAGAGATATGAGGTCTCCAACAAATTCTTCAGCTGTAAGATGGAGGAAAATAGTTCTGTCAACGAGCACATACTCACTATGTCTGGGTTACATAACCGCTTGACTCAGCTGGGAGTTAATCTCCCGGATGACGCGGTCATTGACAGAATCCTCCAGTCGCTTCCACCAAGCTACAAGAGCTTTGTGATGAACTTCAATATGCAGGGGATGCAAAAGACCATTCCTGAGGTATTTGCAATGCTGAAATCAGCAGAGGTAGAAGTCAAGAAGGAACATCAAGTGTTGATGGTCAATAAAACCACTAAGTTCAAAAGGGGCAAGGGTAAAAAGAACTTCAAGAAGGATGGCAAGGGAGTTGCCGCGCCCGGCAAGCAAGCTGCCGGGAAGAAGCCAAAGAATGGACCCAAGCCCGAGACTGAGTGCTTTTATTGCAAGGGAAGTGGTCACTGGAAGCGGAACTGCCCCAAATACTTAGCGGACAAGAAGGCCGGCAAAACAAAAGGTATATGTGATATACATGTAATTGATGTGTACCTTACCAGTATCCGTAGTAGCTCCTGGGTATTTGATACCGGTGCAGTTGCTCACATTTGTAACTCAAAGCAGGGGCTGCGGAATAAGCGGAGATTGGCAAAGGACGAGGTGACGTTGCGCGTCGGGAATGGTTCCAAGGTTAATGTGATCGCCGTCAGCACGCTACCTTTACATTTACCTTCGGGATTAGTTTTAAACCTTAATAATTGTTATTTAGTGCCAGCTTTGAGCATGAATATTGTATCGGGATCTCGTTTAATTCGAGATGGCTACTCATTTAAATCCGAGAATAATGGTTGTTCTGTTTATATGAGAGATATGTTTTATGGTCATGCTCCTATGGTGAATGGTTTATTCTTAATGAATCTCGAGCGTAATGCTACACATATTCATAGTGTGAATGCCAAAAGATGTAAAGTTGATAATGATAGTCCCACATACTTGTCGCACTGCCGCCTTGGTCACATAGGTGTCAAACGAATGAAGAAGCTCCATGCAGATGGACTTTTAGAGTCTCTTGATTATGAATCATTTGACACGTGCGAACCATGCCTCATGGGTAAAATGACCAAGACTCCGTTCTTAGGAACAATGGAGCGAGCAACCAACTTATTCGAAATCATACATACAGATGTGTGCGGTCCAATGAGTGTTGAGGCTCGCGGTGGCTATCGTTATGTTCTCACCCTCACTGATGACTTGAGTAGATATGGGTATGCCTACTTGATGAAACACAAGTCTGAGACCTTTGAAAAGTTAAAGGAATTTCAGAGTGAGGTTGAGAATCAACGTGACAGGAAAATCAAGTTTTTGCGATCAGATCGTGGAGGAGAATACTTGAGTCACGAATTTGGCACACACTTAAGGAAATGTGGAATAGTTTCACAACTCACGCCGCCTGGAACACCTCAGCGTAATGGTGTGTCCGAACATCGTAATCGCACTCTATTAGATATGGTGCGATCTATGATGTCTCTTACCGATTTACCACTATCTTTTTGGGGCTACGCTTTAGAGACTGCCGCATTCACTTTAAATAGGGCTCCGTCGAAATCCGTTGAGACGACACCGTATGAATTATGATTTGGGAAGAAACCTAAGCTGCCGTTTCTAAAAGTTTGGGGATGCGATGCTTATGTCAAGAAACTTCAACCTGAAAAGCTCGAACCCAAGTCGGAAAAATGCGTCTTCATAGGATACCCTAAAGAAACTATTGGGTATACCTTCTACCTCAGATCCGAAGGCAAGATCTTTGTTGCCAAGAATGGATCCTTTCTAGAGAAAGAGTTTCTCTCGAAAGAAGTAAGTGGGAGGAAAGTAGAACTTGATGAAGTATTACCTCTTGAACCGGAAAAGGGCACAACTCAAGAAAATGTTCCTGAGGTGCCTGCACCGACTAGAGAGGAAGTTAATGATGATGATCAAGATACTTCTGATCAAGCTCCTGCTGAAATTCGAAGGTCCACAAGGACACGTTCCGCACCAGAGTGGTACGGCAACCCTGTCTTGGAAATCATGTTGTTAGACAACGGTGAACCTTCAAACTATGAAGAAGTGATGGTGGGCCCGGATTCCGACAAATGGCTAGAAGCCATGAAATCCGAGATAGGATCCATGTATGAAAACGAAGTATGGACTTTGACTGACTTGCCCGTTGAGCGGCGAGCCATAGAAAATAAATGGATCTTTAAGAAGAAGACAGACGCGGATGGTAATGTGACCATCTATAAAGCTCGGCTTGTCGCTAAGGGTTATCGACAAGTTCAAGGGGTTGACTACGATGAGACTTTCTCACCGGTAGCGAAGCTGAAGTCCGTCCGAATCATGTTAGCAATCGCCGCATTATATGATTATGAAATATGGCAGATGGACATCAAAACGGCATTCCTTAATGGTTTCCTTAAGGAAGAATTGTATATGATGCAGCCGGAAGGTTTTGTCGATCCTAAGAATGCTGACAAGGTGTGCAAGCTCCAACGCTCGATTTATGGGCTGGTGCAAGCATCTCGGAGTTGGAACATTCGCTTTGATGAGATGATCCAAGCGTTTGGGTTTACGCAGACTTATGGAGAAGCCTGTGTTTACAAGAAAGTGAGTGGGTGCTCTGTAGCATTTCTCATATTATATGTAGATGACATACTTTTGATGGGAAATGATATAGAACTCTTGGACAGCATAAAGGCCTACTTGAATAAGAGTTTTTCAATGAAGGACCTTGGAGAAGCTGCTTATATATTAGGCATCAAGATCTATAGAGACAGATCAAGACGCCTCATAGGTCTTTCACAAAGCACATACCTTGATAAGATATTGAAGAAGTTCAATATGGATCAGTCTAAGAAGGGGTTCTTGCCTGTGTTGCAAGGTGTGAAATTGAGCTCGGCTCAATGTCCGACCACAGCAGAAGATATAGAAGAGATGAGTGTCATCCCCTATGCCTCAGCCATAGGTTCTATTATGTATGCCATGCTGTGTACCAGACCTGATGTAAACCTTGCCGTAAGTTTGGTAGGAAGGTACCAAAGTAATCTCGGCAAGGAACACTGGACAGCGGTCAAGAATATCCTGAAGTACCTGAAAAGGACTAAGGAAATGTTTGTCGTTTATGGAGGTGACAAAGAGCTCGTCATAAAGGGTTACGTCGACGCTAGCTTCGACACAGATCTGGATGACTCAAAGTCACAAACCGGATACGTGTATATTTTGAATGGTGGGGCAGTAAGCTGGTGCAGTTGCAAGCAGAGCGTCGTGGCGGGATCTACATGTGAAGCGGAGTACATGGCAGCCTCGGAGGCAGCGCATGAAGCAATTTGGGTGAAGGAGTTCATCACCGACCTAGGAGTCATACCCAATGCATCGGGGCCGATCAAGCTCTTCTATGACAACACTGGAGCTATTGCTCTTGCCAAGGAGCCCAAGTTTCACAAGAAGACAAGGCACATCAAGCGTCGCTTCAACTCCATTCGTGAAAGTGTTCAAGATGGAGACATAGAGATTTGTAAAGTACATACGGACCTGAATGTAGCAGATCCGTTGACTAAACCTCTCCCTAGAGCAAAACATGATCAACACCAGAATTCCATGGGTGTTCGATTCATCACAATGTAACTAGATTATTGACTCTAGTGCAAGTGGGAGACTGTTGGAAATATGCCCTAGAGGCAATAATAAAAGCATTATTATTATATTTCCTTGTTCATGATAATTGTCTTTATTCACGCTCTAATTGTGTTATCCGGAAATCGTAATACATGTGTGAACAATAGACACCAACATGTCCCTAGTAAGCCTCTAGTTGACTAGCTCGTTGATCAACAGATAGTCATGGTTTCCTGACTATGGACATTGGATGTCAATGATAACGAGATCACATCATTAGGAGAATGATGTGATGGACAAGACCCAATCCTAAACATAGCACAAGATCGTATAGTTCGTTTGCTAGAGTTTTCCAATGTCAAGTATCTTTTCCATAGACCATGAGAGCGTGTAACTCCCAGATACCGTAGGAGTGCTTTGGGTGTGCCAAACGTCACAACGTAACTGGGTGACTATAAAGGTATACTACGGGTATCTCCAAAAGTGTCTGTTGGGTTGACATGGATCAAGACTGGGATTTGTCACTCCGTATGACGGAGAGGTATCACTGGGCCCACTCGGTAATGCATCATCATTATGAGCTCAAAGTGACCAAGTGTCTGGTCACGGGATCATGCATTACGGTACGAGTAAAGTGACTTGCCGGTAACGAGATTGAACGAGGTATTGGGATACCGACGATCGAATCTCGGGTAAGTAACATATCGATTGACAAAGGGAATTGTATACGGGGTTGCTTAAAACCTCGACATCGTGGTTCATCCGATGAGATCATCGTGGAGTATGTGGGAGCCAACATGGGTATCCAGATCCCGCTGTTGGTTATTGACAGGAGAGTCGTCTCGGTCATGTCTACATATCTCCCGAACCCGTAGGGTCTACACACTTAAGGTTCGGTGACGCTAGGGTTGTAGGGATATGTATATGCAGTAACCCGAATGTTGTTCGGAGTCCCAGATGAGATCCCGGACGTCACGAGGAGTTCCGGAATGGTTCGTAGGTAAAGAATTATATATAGGAAGTGCTGTTTCGGCCATCGGGACAAGTTTCGGGGTTATCGGTATTGTACCGGGACCACCGGAAGGGTCCCGGGGGTCCACCGGGTGGGTTCACCTGCCCCGGGGGGCCACATGGGCTGTAGGGGGTGCGCCGTGGCCTACATGGGCCAAGGGCACCAGCCCCAAGGGGCCCATGCGCCTAGGGTTTCCAAAGGGGAAGAGTCTCACAAGTGGAAGGCACCCCTAGGTGCCCTGGGGGGAGGGAAACCTCCCTTGGCCGCCGCCCCCCCTAGGAGATTGGATCTCCTAGGGCCGGCGCCCCCCCTGGCACCCCTATATATAGTGGGGGAAGGAGGGCTTTTTGATCCCACGCCTTTGGTTGCCTCCTTCTCCCTCTCCAACACTTCCTCCTCCTCCATAGTGCTTGGCGAAGCCCTGCCGGAGTACTGCAGCTCCATCAATACCACGCCGTCGTGCTGCTGCTAGTGCCATCTCCCTCAACCTCTCCTTTCCCCTTGCTGGATCAAGAAGGAGGAGACGTGGCTGTTCCGTACGTGTGTTGAACGCGGAGGTGCCGTCTGTTCGGTGCTAGGATCTTCGGTGATTCGAATCATGTCGAGTACGACTCCCTCATCCCTGTTCTTTGAACGCTTCCACTCGCAATCTACAAAGGTATGTAGATGCATCCGATCACTCGTTGCTAGATGAACTCATAGATGGATCTTGGTGAACCCGTAGGAAATTTTTTGTTTTCTGCAACGTTCTCCAACAACAGGGTGTGGGCCCCTTGGCCTTGATTCTTTTGCCAGTATTTTTTATATATTCCAAATATATTTTCCGTTGATTTTCAGGTCATTCCGAGAACTTTTATTTCTGCACAAAAATAACACCATGGCAATTCTGCTGAAAACAGCGTCAGTCCAGGTTAGTTCCATTCAAATCATGCAAGTTAGAGTCCAAAACAGGGCAGAAGTGTTTGAAAAAGTAGATACAATGGAGACGTATCAACTCCCCCAAGCTTAAACCTTTGCTTGTCCTCAAGCAATTTAGTTGATAAACTGAAAGTGATAAAGAAAAACTTTTACAAACTCTATTTGCTCTTGTTGTTGTAAATATGTAAAGCCAACATTCAAGTTTTCAGCAAAGATTATGAACTAACCATATTCACAATAACATTTAGGTCTCATGTTTACTCATATCAATGGCATAATCAACTAGAGAGCAATAATAATAAATCTCGGATGACAACACTTTCTCAAAAAATCATAATATGATATAATAAGGTGGTATCTCGCTAGCCCTTTCTGAGAATGCAAAACATAAATGCAGAGCACCCTTGAAGATCAAGGGTTGACTGGAAATTCTAATTCATGTTAAAAGAGATCCAGTCACAGTTATACTCAATATAAACTAATAGTAATGCATACAAATGACAGCGGTGCTCTCCAACTGGTGCTTTTTAATAAGAGGATGATGACTCAACATAAAAGTAAATAGATAGGCCCTTCGCGGAGGGAACCAGGGATTTGTAAAGGTGCCAGAGCTCGGTTTCGAAATAGAGATGAATAATATTTTGAGCGGTATACTTTCATTGTCAACATAACAACCGAGAGATCTCGATATCTTCCATGCTACACACATTATAGGCGGTTCCCAAGCAGAATGGTAAAGTTTATACTCCCCCACCACCAACAAGCATCAATCCATGGCTTGCCCGAAACAACGGGTGCCTCCAACTAACAACCATCCTGGGGGAGTTTTGTTTGCAATTATTTTGATTTGATTTGAGCATGGGACTGGTCATCTCGGTGACCAGCCATTTTCTTGTGAGTGAGGAGAGGAGTCCACTCCTCTTGAGAATAACCCGCCTAGCATGGAAGATACAGACAACCCTAGTTGATACATGAGCTATTCAAGCATACAAAGCAGAATTTCATTTGAAGGTTTAGAGTATGGCACATACAAATTTACTTGGAACGGCAGGTAGATACTGCATATAGGAAGGTATGGTGGACTCATATGGAATAACTTTGGGGTTTATGGGATTGGATGCACAAGCATTATTCCCGCTTAGTACAAGTGAAGGCTAGAAAGAGACTGGGAAGCGACCAGCTAGAGAGCGACAACAGTCATGAACATGCATTAAAATTAATCAACACTGAATGCAAGCATGAGTAGGATATAATTCACCATGAACATAAATATCGTGGAGGCTATGTTGATTTTGTTTCAACTACATGCGTGAACATGTGCCAAGTCAAGCCACTCAAATCATTCAAAGGAGGATACCACCCTATCACACCACATCACAACCATTTTAATAGCATGTTGGCACACAAGGTAAACCATTATAAACTCCTAGCTACTTAAGCATGGCATGAGCAACTATAATCTCTAATTATCATTGCAAACATGTTTCATTCCTAATAGGTTGAATCAGGAACGATGAACTAATCATATTTACAAAAACAAGAGAGGTCGATTTCATACCAGTTTTTCTCATCTCAACCAGTCCATCTTATATTGTCATTATTGCCCTTCACTTGCATGACCAAACGGTGTGGATAATAATAATAATGCACGTGCATTGGACTAAGATGGAATCTGCAAGCATTCAATACAAGGGAGAAGACAAGGTAATATGGGCTCTTTGTTAGATCAACAATAATGCATATGAGAGCCACTCAACATTTTCATCATGGTCTTCTCCTCTCGACCCCCAAAGAACAAGAAATAGAACTATTCACACGGGAAAGCTCCCAACAAGCAAAAGAAGAACAAGAAATCTTTTTGGGTTTTCTTTTTAATTACTATTACTACAATCATAGAAAGTAAAGTAGCTAAAAGCTACAACTAATTTTTTGGTGTTTATTAAGGTTTTTCAAACACACAAGAAGAATGTTGGAAAAGAAAATAAACTAGCATGGATAGTACAATGAAAATGTATGAGCACCGACAACTAGCATGAGTGTGTGAACATGAATGTAATGTCGGTGAGAAGTACGTACTCCCCCAAGCTTAGGCTTTTGGCCTAAGTTGGTCTATGCCAACGGATCAAAGCTGCCCTCTCCGGTGTACTGAGGAGGATCCTCAGGGTGCCACTGGTTAGCGATCTCCTCCAGATCCCACTGATAAACAGACTGACGGTGAGGATCAAGTAGTGGCTCCGGCTCAGGCTCTGGAGCTGATGTCAGGCTCCGGTATGCATGAACGGCCTCCGGCGAAACAAGGTACGTGCCTGCAAATATGTTGAACAAAGAGGGAACAAGCAAGGTAATAGTCTCAAATTAATTTTTATCAAATATCAGTCTATAGTTAAGCATCTTCTTCTTATTCTTAACAATAAAATCATGTGCTACCATACTCTTATAATCTAGAAAAATATGAGGCAGAAAGTTTTCCTCTTTCTGATAATGCCTAATAGGTATGCTAAAGTGTGCAGCAAGGCGCGAGGCAAATATGCCTCCAAAGACGGGGCCCTTTGTACGGTTCAGATTTAACCGTTTAGCAACAATAACGCCTAAACTAAAAGTGGTATCAGGAAACAAAGCATGGCGCAAAATAACAATATCAGGGGCACTAAGATTTCCACTGTTCCCGCGACCAATTAAGCATCTACTAGCAAATATTGCGAAGTAACGTAGGACAGGAAAATGTATGCTAGTAATTCTTGCATCGGAAACCTTCCTCGTTTCCCCTACAGCAATCATATCAATGAATCCTTCCACATCATTACGATGTGGTTCCTCTATGCTACCCTCAAAGGGTATCCTACAAACCCGGCAAAAATCACAAAATGACATCTCCTTATGCTCATCATCACTACAAGAAATCTGTTAATACGTGACAGTCCTCGGCCGTCACAGATCAACCAAAAACTGTGATGCATGTCCATCCTTGACGGACTTGAGATCCATCATGTATATCGTGTCATAATTTGACATTGTAGCTTCCATGACGGATCTTGGCCGTCATGGAACTACCTCAGGCCCGCCCAAGCCCATACTAGGCTATGACGGAATAGACCGTCATGGACCAATGCCATGTAGGTTTTTTAATTGATTAATTGGAATGACGTGGCTGCCTACGTGGACACTATTTGTTTGTCACAAAAACCGTCATGGATTTAGGATCAATTTAAATTTGGTCCCATCAACTTCCTTCAGCCCAATTTTGATCGGATACACTTGTAGCATAATATGTTCCATAAACCATAATACATTTTTTGGACCAAATCACTCAATATGCAAAAATCCATAGGTATATACAACATATATTGACAAAATCACTCAATATGCAACCATCCATACATATCTACAACCTAGCAGTTTATAATATCCATCCATAGATAATAATTAACAATTTATACAACATATATCTACAAAATATATCACATAGCAAGGATTAGGAACCGGTACAATTCAATTACATCAACAAAACATATAAACTACTAAGGTTGTCACTCTTGTTCTTGTCATCGACCCTCCTAATGGCAACTATATGTCATGGCGGATTGTGATGGACAGCAACATACCTACCATATTCACAACAACATTAGACATTTGTAGATATGAATATACAGTAGAAGAAGAAACTTAAAAAACAAGTTACATGCTTTCCAAAATCCTTAAATGTTATTGTGCCTACAAATGAGAATAACAAAGGATCTAGTATAAAACAACAATAAATTGACTCACTAATACATGTGCGTAGTACACAAATAAACAGGTTTAAACCTTTGTATTCTTACTGTAGGACTACCACAATGTAACTACGTAATTTTCTTCTTAGATTGGGATTAAACTTATTTCTGGAATACATAATCACCGGGAGGCATGAGATGACAAGGATAGAAAAACAAATGCCTAGGGAGAAACCCCACCAAAAAAATAATGCTCAGCATTTCTAAAGAAAGAATAGTAGTATGGTCCGTGTTTGTCCATACAGTAGGTTTTTGGTTTTAAAGGTCAAGATAATGCTCAGCATTTCC